>NW_013668528.1:101813-107354 GCF_000517525.1 Limulus polyphemus | reverse complement strand
ATCCTGTGCCAGCTCTTGCAGGTTCCCCCCGTTTAGCATGGACTCTAGTCCTAAACCTAGCCTGGAGACGTCAGGCTGATTTTGACCTCCATACCTGAGTTCTAGAGCAGCTACCAGTGCTCTGTAGTTGTGCCTGTCGTCTACTGACAACTGTCCAAGTATTTCCAGTGGTTGTCCCTTCAGGCTCGTTGCCAGGTACACTAGTTTCTACTCCTCTGTCCATCCATTCATTTCTGCCAGGAGTTCAAATTATGCTCTATATGCTTCCCATGGTGCCTTCCCATCGCATTCTTGTGGCTTCCTTCATACTAAATCACCTCTATTGCTGACACTCATGTCTGGAATGTGACTTCTGTCAGGACTGAAGATGGCTGCATTAGGGTTTAGCTGCGGGGTCTGGTAAGGGCTCCCTATTGTCTGAGGCTGATTAGGTCCATGGTAAAAATACCCTCCCTGTGTAAAAGACAGTAAATTGTCCTTTAATGTATTTAATTCACTTTCAAATTTACTAATCTTTTCCATTTGTGTATGCTGGCTTTCTCTCAACTGTTGGAGACTTTCTTCCTGTTTCTTTTCTTGTTATCTTCTCATTCTTCTTGTTTCTTTTTTGTTCTTGTATTGCTGCCATCAAATCTGCTAAGCTGTAGTTTGATTTGCCCTTTCTTTTTTCCATCTTCTTTTTTTTTCTTTTCCGTCCCACTCTCTGACACCAATTTGTTACATATCTGCTCGTTTTTGTTAATTTCCAGTAGAAATTCTTTCCAAGGAACTTCCGCGATACAAATCCTTTCTTGATTAAATCAGTTTATTCTTTCTCGGTACAAATTTGTAGTGCACAGTAATTCCACAGTCAGTATGTTTCTCGTCGCTTTAAACTTAACCACTTTTATTATACATGCTATAAATCACAGTGATTCACAATCTCGATAACTTCGCTCTTTACGAGTGTAAAACACACACTAGCTCGAAACAGAATCGTAAATTACCCGAACCTCACCATGACTACTGTTTGCTTTACCCTGCTGGCTTTTCTCACCAGGCTTATATAGTAACAAAGAGGCTTCTCCAGTCACGCATGCGCCAGCAGTGTCACGTGACTTCCGCTGCCGTAACAATTCTATAAAATGTAAAAGGAAAACAAGCTTAAACTAACCAGTAACCATAAATCAGGTGAAAGATAAAAAATTAGAGACCAGTGGCCCTTAAAAAGCTGAAAATATGATTAATCTGGACAGTGTCATTGTTGGTGGTGAAGTAAACCCCAGGATAAAATATAATGAAAATGTTGCTGCCACTTGCAGTTGAAGCAATGGCATAAAAGCAAATTATTGGCAATTGTGACTTGAGTGTCACAAAAGCCACACATTAGCGGCTCTGCCCCCTGAAGAAGAAAATGATGAGTCATGAAACAGTGGCCAGTGCATAGCCTAGACAAAACAAATTCCTCTTTCCAATTCATATGGAAACTAAAAGGCCAAACAATGATAGTAGGTTTAATCTGGAAATTTCTCACTCCAAATCGACCATCAACTGGAGGGAAGCCATACCTTGATCAGAGGTTTGTAGTCCACATACGAGATGGACTTGCCCATGTAACAATGCCAGATCAAACAGACTTAGCAGCAGTGTCAGCAAGCTTGTTCCCATGAATATCAAAATAGGCAGGAATCCAGAAAACTGGATAGAAATAGATGTAAAAGAAAATTGGGCCAGTCGTTTCTGAATACTGAAGAGAACTGAGTGAGAACTCACATTAAGGGCCAGTAAGTATCTAAGAGATTAAATGTATATTGTACAATTGGTGTACTGCATAGCTTCAGTGTGATCCAAGTGTGATATGTCATACAATTCAGCAGTGAACATAGAATCTTTAGAGGGGATCCTGTGAGCAACCATGAGGATACATGGTGGAGCTCATAGAGTCACCTGATTTCGAAACATCTGTAAAAACAGGAACAGAATAATGGTTTTAAAAACGTTCACCAAAGAGAATATGGTACTTCCAATTAGGAGTATCCTTCCTCCTCAGATGACTCAAAGAACGGACACAAATGGCATTGTAATGAGCAATGGTGGGGTGGGGTGAGCTGATCATGAGACTTGGCAACATTGTCCAATGTCAGACACAATTCGGACAACCATGCTCAGAAAAGAAAGGCCGAATGTTGGAATGGCAAACTGTGTCATCCCAAAGGGCGCAGACCACTGAGGAAGTAAGAAACAACTACAGGTGAGATGTTGTTACAAGGATCAAAGCTTAGACGCATATAGCAAGGGAAGTTGTAAATGTTGGAGGTGAAGAGGAGGTTTATAGGACTCAATATACAGATTATGGACTGGTGAAGTGCAGAAACCCTTGTGTGTAGAGCTGAAGCTCTTTATCATATTCAGGACCCAATATCTTCAAGGCAGAGTCCCAGCTGAATGATAGACCATAGATTCATAGTTAAACTTTGATCACATGAGAGCACAATATGTCTTCAGAATAGAACATCTGTTCATTCCCCAAGAACTAGAGGAGAGGACACAAAGCTGCGCAATATGAAGAATAAATGTGAATTTACGGTCAAAGACAAATTCCAAGAACTTTGTCTTAGCCACCACAGCAAGAACAACATTACTGAGGGGAAGTTCCGAATTAGAATGCAAACCATGCTGGTAGGAAAATGCATACAAAGTGTTTTAGAGGAGGAGAAGGTGAAACTATTTGCTGTGGTCCACCCCAATAAGCGAGTGAGAGCAGTCTGAAGCTATACTACCACTCAACATACCTCATATTCGGCGACTGACAGGAAATGTGGAAGTCATCAACATAGAGGTTCTTTGCAATAGTAGGAGAAAGTTGTCTTGTGATAGCATTGATCTTTATACTAAAACGTGTGACACTCAAGACAGCCCTGAGGGCAATGTTGAACTCACAAAGACGTGGAAACGTCTGTCAAGGAAAACAATACAAATAAAAACGGGTAAATAAGCACATAACCCATAGGTATGGAGGTCCTGTAGAATTCCAAACCTCCATGTAGTGTTGTAAGTCTTCTCAAGATCAAAGAAGATTGATATAAGATGCTCCCTCCTGAGAAAGGCTCACATGGTCGAGATTTCAAGATGAACCAGATGTTCCAGGTGGAGTGCTGTTACAAAAACTACATTGGGTTGACAAGGACTCCAGGAATCAAACAAGATGAGCATTAACCATCCTCTCCAAAATCGTACAAAGACAGCTAGTAAAAGCAATAGGACGATAATTAGAAGAGATCTTGAGATCCATCCCAGACTTAGAAAAGAGGATGAAAATAAACTTGAATCATGCATCTGGAAATCCATGTGTCTGGATATTTAGAAAAGTATGAAACAAATGACCCAATGATATCCTCCATTTCAACTGACTAAGAAAACGTGATAAATGATGTGAATAACAGAATTATCGAACATGTAGTTATCAAACAGTTTCTAGCATCCTGAAAGTTACAATGTATGAAGTGAATGATGAGAACTTACTACGTTTATCTAAGTAGACGATGGCTTTTCAGCAGAGAGACTTTTGAAAGTTATGATTTTCCTTTACTGAAAATATATGTCGAATAGGCACTTACCACTGCTATATAAATAGCTATTCTCTTTAAGTGCTGCCTTCTATATGCAAAACATTTCGCATGCCACAAGCCTTGAGCTTCTATGTACCTTACAATAGACTGATTCAAATGTCTTTCCCATGCAAATCATCATGCAACAGCCCCAACCATTAAGAGTGTGACACTCTCCTGACATATGTGACTCCCTCTATTCGATTCTACCAAACTATCACTTCTAGTTTTGGCAGAAAACGGAAGCACTGGTTTTCAGTGGGGTAGGAAGAGTGGTAAATGTGAGAGGTGCAAGTACCTATCAGAAATATATTTTCAGTATAGGAAAATTATAACTTCTGATATGGTACATTACCTCCTCTTACATAAATAGCTGAATAGGTGAAATCTCTGGTGCGAGGGAAAGAAAGAAGCATCCTTCAAAAGCATCCAAAGGACACTGTAAAAGAGTGGATCCTCACAGTAAAGGATCATACATGGGAGACTGCACCACTTCTGTACCAGGTATACTCTTCATCCAGTTTGGAAAGAAGTGTCACAAACATGGGCAGAAAATGGGAGAAATACATTCAAAAGGTAAATAACAATGGTTGGATAGAGATTCGAACCACATTATATTGGAATCTCAATTCTCTAGAGTACATCAACTTGGGTGAGAGTAAATGGATGTGCCTCCTAGTGTAGAGTGGCTAGGGCATGACGGACTGTACACACCAAGCCAACTACATTCAAAGCCCAGGCTACTAGAACTGACATCCACCAGTGGGTAGGGTGAGGATCATACTGGTGGTAAATCAATTACAATATAAAACCCAGCCACCAGGAACCAAGATCCATGTGGGGATAGAAAAGACAATCATACTGCCAACGAGTCAACTACAATCCAGAAACCATGGAACCATGAGAAATTGATCGACCAGTTTAAGAACCCGACTTCCAGTATCACAAAGATGCCTTTGTAATGTAAACTATCTTACTGAAAACCAAACTGACAGGAACCACCCCTAATGCAATAACATCCTCGGTATAATAAAATCACAGAGGGATAGCATAAGAGGAAGAACCATATTAATCTGCAAGTACTGCCATCGTGATCCACAACATGAATAAAGGAACAAACGTATAATTCAGTGAGAAAATAGAAACATCTATAATGCACGTGTGAGGACTTACATTGGTTGGTTCTGCTCTGAATCCAAAACCCAGCCACTGGGAACTAGCATCCACATTGGGGTAGGATGAGGGATCCCAATCTAAGGGGTGAACTGCAATTTTGATGTCTCACTCCAATTATACATAGTGGAGGACATGTCATCATCTACACCAGCAGACCACCATTGTCCTACTCTCAACTGAATGGATTTATCATTATCACATTCAGGAAGATGCCTCCATGGTCCACTGGAAGAAAAAGGGAGAGAAATTGTGGTGGAGAGTCTGGAGGAACGTCAACATCTGTGCAATGGGTGACCACAAAAACCTTATTTTAAAAAAGTAGACCACACCTGATTTATTCAATTTAAGGAATGACAGGAATGGGTGGCTATCCCCTTTGGCTTTACCTTTGAAGTGCATGGGAGAGTATGGGCATATTAATGAAGCAAATATATCACAAGGAAAAACCTACAAGTGATCTTATGAAACACCCCATCTCAGCAATGTGTGTTTAGCAGCCATGGAAATTATAATTGTTAAGTCATCATGGCCTTACAGTGATGATTTGAACATCTATATGTATACCTGGTCAGGCACCACTTGCCACAGAGTGGGATCCAGACAGTGTATAAAAGGAAAAAACCTTTGAAAAAGAATAGATATAAATATCAAAGATAACTTACCCAGTCAACAATTTCACCAAAGTCTGAAGAATAACTACAGGTGGAAGATGATAACCCAACGAATAAAAATACACTGATCCAATGCAGATAATGAGATATAGAATGTATGTGGAGTA
>NW_013668528.1:96404-101803 GCF_000517525.1 Limulus polyphemus | reverse complement strand
ATAAAAATACACTGATCCAATGCAGATAATGAGATATGAATGTATGTGGAGTAGTCCATGTGCTCGAATGAAGAATTTCCTCCAAGGGATAACAGAGATGAGATGCCAGGGAAAAGGTAAGGTGTTTGTTCTGATGAGAAAACACCTGGAACAAAGTACTGGAAGAAGACAATAAAGAAGAATAACCCAATCAAATGAAAAGCCAAACCCAAAATGGTCAGGGTGGAAGGAAAAGGTCACAAACAGATGATGTCTGACAAGTAATGAATAGGCAGGAATGGGCACCATGGAAGGAATTCATGCAAGCAACATAACCACAAAGAGCATGGACAGGACATAGTAACCTATCCGGATTCAAACAAGGATAATGGTGGGAAATGGAAGGAGGGGAAATCAGCGAGAAGTAATAATTACCCTCCTGAGCTGTTGAAGTTTTTGGGAAGAAAGATTAATCCAGGTAAAGTAAAATGTATGTGGAATGATATAGAGTATGTGAAATATCGATGGCATATAAATCCAACTGACGACATCCACAGGCTAAGAGAGAAGGAAATAAGTCTTAAGGGATAAATGAAAAACGAGTACGAGGATAGTGGTTCAAATGGATGGAAAGTGAGACAGTGAAAAACCACATTAACATCCCAATCCACCAAGGTGGACGACTAATCTGGAAGGAATGCAACAAGACGGAAAGGGTAAGAGAGGTACAAACTTTACAGCATTGGGAAATATGTAAATTGTGGAATATGGCAACCTGATAACCCATGATTGAGGAGACAGAAGACCTCTGATCAAAGAGCTAAGTGAGAAAATCTGTAATATGAGGAACCATGAGTCTAGTGGGTGAAAACCTCTGACCCAAAGACCAATGGCAGAAAATGTTCCACTTACATGGATAAACATCCATAGAGAAAGGGCAAATAGAACAAGCTAAAAGAGAAGCTACCCTTTCAGGACAAACCGGATCTGCTCGCCAGGGACCAGATAAAAACTAGGCATGAAGATAAAGGGTAGGAAGGGCTGAATGAAACACTGGTGACTGAGGTTGATGTAGAAGGGATGGAGTAAGAGGAAGAGGTAATGGAAGGGCAGATTGGAGCTAGAGCAGCTGCAGGAACCATGTTTGTGCTGGCCAGTAAAGAGCTATCAGAAGGACTTGACATGGAGTGGCATAGATGAGAGAGATCACCCTGTGAAGATCAACATACAGGTATTGGTTGGTCCAATCTTGACTGAAAGCATTGACAGCCAGAGCAAGAGGTTTAGGAACCAGACACCAAAACAGAGATAATTTGTTATTGAGAAATGTAGCAAATGAAATCAGAGGGTCGAGAGAACACTTCATCAGATAAACTTTGTCTGTACAGGAAAGCCAATCCACAACAAGATTGAATGCACTTGGAACACGACACACAATGATATGAATACAGAGAAGATGAGCCCCCAAAAAAAGATGCAAGGTCTGACTACAAAGGGAACAATAATGGGTGCTGCCGTGGTGATTGATATAAGCCACTACTATAGATTTGTCAGAATGGATCATGACCAGACGATTCCAGGCAAGATCAAGAAAATGATCTAAAGCACAAAAAGATGCACAGTCAGAAGCTCCAGGAAGTTGAAATGGTAAGATCTTTCTGTTGGAGACCACTGACCTGAAGCTTCCTATTGATCGACCCACGTCCCAACCCTGAAGGGAAGCATCCATGAAGATATGCAAATCCAGATGAGAGGGCAGACGCAGAACACCACTGATGTGTGAGCCTTGTCCAACCACCAATGTAAGTCATCTACAAGGAGGAAGGGAAGTAGGAGCCTCCAATGGATCTTGTGCAAGATTCTGTTGATGGGGCAGAATACACTGAATAGACCAAATATGTGCATGACCCAATGGGATAAGGGCTTCCATGGAATACCACATCCCCAAAAGCAATAAAAACTCGTATGCTGTAAGAGAGGGAGCAGTGAGGGCATGGAAAACTGAAAGCTCCATTGAACAAAGTCGAAGAGGAGAAGGTTGAGCCCGACTGAGATGAGTGTTGAAAAAACATCCAAATGGACAATATATTGGGTAGGTATAACGAATGACTTCTCCAATTTGATTAACCAGTCCACATAAGCTTCCTCCAGGAGTAGTCAATGAGTGTAATGGGTGGATTCCTGTTTGGAATCCATATAATGATGGAAGAGCAACCCATGAGCGTGTAAATGTTGGGCAAATGCCTTGACCACCCAGCAAAAGACATACAGGGCTGAAGCAAGCCCAAAGGGTAGGGTGTGAAGAAGATAAAATATCCTGATATCTCATCGATATCGGGATATGCAGGGAAGCATTTGCAATGTCTACCATGTCATTCACCCCCCCCCCCACCAAAAACAAAGCCTACCTGAAGATAAAAAAAGACTCCATGGTAAATTGGGGGAAAACCAAAAATTAATTGAGGTGGGACAAATCGATCACAGGCCCCAGTCTCTAGTTTTCTAGGGACTACAAACAGCCTGAAATAAAAACCTGGTAGAAGAATATGATTGGCAGGTTTGATGGCCTGCTGGGAGAGAAGATCTTGTACTGCCTCAGACAGATGCTGACTGGTGGTAGGATCCCAAGGCAATGGAAAGGAATGGATATCAGAGATAACAGAGAAGGGGAAAGAAATTGTAGGACAGGTTCCTCTGATAAAACCCAAATAACCCACAGATCTGTGGCAAAAGGTTACCAAAGGGGAACAAAATCGGACAAGTGAGACCCCACTGTGTAGTCACTGGTACTGTTAGTGATTTGTCCATCTGCATCAAATATAACAATGAGATGAAGAACACCTGGAGGGAGGAACAGGTAAAGGCTGAGAAGGAGCTGGATGGGAAACAGTAATAGGGTCATTTCTAGGCTCAGAATGCACCAAATGATCCACCAAAAAAAGAAAGGTTAGTATAATATTGCATCGACTCCACACAGGATTCCAAAGTCTCAGGAATATTACTAAAAACATACCGCTAAAGAAAAGGAGCCATATGCAAGTCCTGGAGATAAGGATGTGGTAAATGAACCTGAGACAAGGCCTCATCCCTCCCCAGGAGATCACAACAACAGAGAAACCATGTGTTTAGAGCTAGAGCCAAATAAGACAAACATGGAGGAAATCAGGGAGAGGCAATCCCTAAAAAATCCTCAGGATCTCTGTGGATTGCTTCAGAAAAGAGGTGGATAATAGACAAGTACCGTAGGAGAGTCGATAGGGTAAGAAGAAGGCGGGAAAATTGGGCGTGGAATAAACAAACAAGATGATCAGGGTCCGCCTCCCACACTGGCAAAATCGATTCCAACAGCTGAGAATTAAGAAACGGACATTCAGCCTGATAGTAGGCTAAGGCAAACTGATCTGAATCCAGTGGAGGGTGAGGCATGCCGACACCTTCAACCTTCTGAGAAACAAAATGCTCAGTATGAATCCTAATATCCAGGGAAGGGGGAAAAACAAAAACTGAGAGAAGGAGGAATCATGTAACAAAGAAAGGGATCATACGAAGTTGGGAAATGGATAAAATACAACATACCTGAGAAATCATGTGTAAAAAAAGCCGTAATAGGCCTAGTTGATTCTGCATTAGGGGCATAGGAAGACACGACAAAATCAGTTGGCAGAAAATGGCTGTCAAAATTCTCGCCAACCTGAACAGGTTTGGCATGTTTCAGGAGAAATAGGGCCAGGATCAGAAGAAGCATGATGACTCATATAATGATCAATCTTACGGCAAAATGATAGCAGATAAATCCAAAGATGAGTCACCCCCACCTGTAGCCTGTACGAGTGTGCTAGTAGAAGGTATATCAGAAGTGTGACTTCAACTTTTGAATTCATTGTGTAGTACTGAAAATCAAACACAAGTGCTTGATGAACAAAACATGAAAAGCTGGGGGAAAAAAGTTATCTGAAAAGTCGTTAACTGTTGAAGAAAAAAGAACAAAAATCCACTTAGAAATAATAACTTCAAAAAATCATGAAGTTGATTAAATTTGAAGAGCCAAAAAAAAAACGTCTTGACATGAGTACAGACAAACTAGAAGTGATAGTTTGGTAGAATGAAATGGAGGGAGTCACATTCATCAGGCATGATGAGTTGCATGGGAGACACATTTGGATCAGTCTATTGTAAGGTACCTGGGAGCTCAAGGCTTGTGGCACGCGAATTTATTTTTCATATAGAGGACAGCACTAAATGAGAATAGCTATTTATGTGAGAGGAGATAATTTGCGATATCAGAAGGTATTATTTTCCAAGAAAATCAGAAAGAGAGATAGAGATTTTAGAATTTCAAATGGAGGCAAGGAAATGCATTGTTTTGTGCGACATGCTTCTTGCCTCAAACTACTAAAATAGCAAAAGTGGAAAGAAATTAAAAGAAATGTTGTAATGCTTTAGTGGGTTAATTTAAAGCACATCCCTGAACTTCCCTTAACTCATTTTTTTGTATTTGTTCAGTTATTTCGGGATGAAAGTAGTTCATGAAAGATGAAAGTAGTTGGGCACTTGTCAGCTCACCCAGTTTGTTTGGAAAGAAAGGGAGGAGAGAACTATTAAGGCTAAGGTTTAACCTGACAATAATTTAGTTTGAAGGAAGAGGATGCAGCAAAAATTGTGAAATCTTCCTAACTGGGGTGTTCAGGAACAATATTTCCCCTTTGTCCCGTGCGTGTCTGATTTTTCACTACGGTGAGTGAGTGTGAGTTTAATGTTATTAAATCGGTAGTTTTTGGAGTTTAGTTTTAACTTTAATTGGGTTGAATGGTGTTTGATGGAAAGACATAAAAAAACTAATGAATGCTCATGCTTTATTATGTCTAGAAGTCTTCATGTTTGTCTGTAGATGTGGTGACGTATGATATGTTTCCATTTTCTTCTGTTATGGTAGGATGCGAAATTCAAAAGTGTGATAAGCTTGTGACAAAAGCAGCCAGCTCAATGCATATTTTCTACCTTGGTTGATTAATTTCAGCCAGCTCAATGCATATTCTCTACCTTGGTTGATTAATTTCCAATGAGATATGAAAACTTTAACATGGTATAAATGTTTTAAGAATTATTTTGAATGAAGTTTTTAGAAATGAACTGATACATAATGGAATAACATATCGTGCCAATTAATCTAATTTAAATTAAATTATCTAAATTACTTAAATTAATCAAATTAAATTAAAGGAGAATGAGGAATGAAGAATGAAATAGGTAGAGTCAAATGGCTCTTTTCAGGGAGGCGAGGCCTTATAAGTCCAATGGTTTTATGAATTTTGATATAGGGTAGGGGGAATTGGAGTACAAGCAGAAACTCACTTTCACAAGACAAATGCCGAATAATCTATCTGTCCTGTGCCCGGGCTGTAAAGTACGATATGAATGTT
>NW_013668528.1:93532-96133 GCF_000517525.1 Limulus polyphemus | reverse complement strand
AGATCCTGCCGCACTGAAGGACCCTTTGTCCCACAGAGGCCGTTTGGTTTCTGAAACAATGATTTCTGGATCTTCTTTATGCATACAAGGGTCTCTTAACTCCTTGAAGCAATATTAACATAATCATCTTTTAGTATGCTAAAACCATAAAACTTCAGGTGCAGTCCACACCACCATCACGAGAGGGGCGAAGAGAAGCTAAAGCTTCTGAGCACCCGGTAATCCTCCGAGGTTTCACTTCGAAAGATCTCATACCGAATTCCTGCCACATACTGAAAATAATTTAAGAAAATATACAGTGCAAAAGTGACTTCATTTCTGTTAGTTCGGGTAGGTTTCTTTTTTATGCAGGTAATTAACTATAGCAAAACTTTGAGGTGTAATCTAATTGTTCTATTTTGTTGTAATTGTAGTTTGTTCGTGTTACTATTCGACATGTTGTATGTTATCTGGCAGCTATATTCTATTAGCGGGCATATAGATGTTTTGTATAATTTCAATGTTGTAGCGGAAGTGCAACCTGTGTTTCTCAGGTTTACTAATTGAGGTGTGCATGTTCTGTGTGTTTTATCCATATGAGGCGTTTGTCAAAGGTGATACCAAGAAATCTGATATTATCACACATTTTGAGTTTAACTCACCAATTGTCACACCAATCCATGATTATGCATTTAATAATTTTTGAGCTCCTTCTGCTGTTATTATTGGAATCTCGATATTCTCCAAACCATAATGTTGTAAGCATACTGAGGGTGATAGGTGTATGCTAAATTCACAATGATAATGTATAGGAGTGGCGAAAGGAGAAAGGACCGAGTCTTTCAGCACTCCCATTGTAATATTGAGAATGATTTGAATAATATTGTTACGACAGCGGAAGTCATGTGACGCTAGTAACACGTCATGAGATTCTAGAAAGATCATGTCCGTTAGTGAAGCCTCGAGTGTTCTCTAGACGCCCTCTATTTCGTATATATAAGACTGGCGAAAAGTGACGGGATCTATGTAAGAATAATTAAATTGCAGACAGGCAGAGATAGAGATGGAAAATTGAGTCAAGTGCAGTAAGTGCATGAATCGTTGTGAATTATAGTATGTGTTTAATTTAAAGTGACTGTGGAAATTAAGTGTACTGCAAAGTTGAATTGAGAAATAATAAACTAGTTTTATTTAAAAAAGACTTGTATCGCTGAAGTTCTTCGGAAACAATTTCTACGGAAAATTAACAAACGAACACGTAACAATATGTTGTTTATTTTTTTACTTACACAGTTCTGTTAGCCAGGAAGTTGAATATCCATCTTACGATAATTTTAATGATACTGATTAATTTTAATTTTTATCTAATGCTTTTTTTACACCTACAAATACTCTTATGTTTTCTTTATTATTATTAAATAATTTATAAACAGATTCTGTTAGGCGAGTCAGATGGTCTATTGTTTTTCTTTTCTTCAAGATGAGTTTGGATGTTTGATAAGAGGTTATTGGTATCACAAAAAAAGGAAGCCTCTTGGTAATTTTTTCCATAAGTTTTCCCAGACAGCTAAATAAATTATCTGGTATAGATCTATTTGCTGGATTTTTTGGTACTACTGTACTGTAATTATTGCTTTCTTCCCTGTGTCTGAGTAAAAGCTTGTTAACAGTGATGGATTTGATATGTTTGTAAGGTGTTTAAGAAGCTGCTCTGAGGCCTTTCTATGAAGTATGCTTCTTACCTAGTCGTGTCGAGAGCTGTGTTTTTATGTTGACTTTATAACTCCTTAGGAGTAGCTTTCCTGATAAACATGTCATGCTGGTCTGATAGCGTGTTATCATTGGAAAGCTATTTTAAGTAGTATAGGGTTTGTATTAGTGTAATTATTTACATATGTTTGATTATGTGTGTTAAAGTTTGGAGAATGTAAGTTAGTAGAGGATATTTCATAATAACCGGCAAGTAGATTGGCTTTACCTGTGTCAGTTCTGGCTGTAATGTTATTGTATGTTATACAATGAAACAATGAAACATCGCTTTAGTATTTTTGTTTGGTGTTATGGATTTAGCTTTTTTCTAAAATTCGTTAGTGTTGTTATTTGAGTTATCAAAACTGTAACAATTAATTTCATTTAGTGTTTTGATATTACGTTTTTTGTATATATTCTTTTTATTTGGGTTTTAAGGTTTATGTCGCGGGTTATGTAGTATTGTTTGTCTTTTGAGACGTTTACGTGATGTGATTAATTCGTGTATTTCTTATGTATGTGTCCAATGATTACTTTTGTGTTGTTATGACAGCGGAAGTCACGCGACGCTGGGAGCATGCGCGCTGGAATTTCTAGAAGGATCATGAATTTTTTTGGCAACTCTAGTTTCTTCGAGGCGCTCTCTTTTTTCTAGTATATAAGCCTGGCAAAGAAAGTCAGCGAGATGGGCAGATAGATAGAAGAGATATGTAGATAGATTGAAGATATGGATAATTGAGTCAAGCGAACAGTAGGCACCATAAGTAAAGTGTTTGAATCACTGCAACTTATAGTGTGTGTTATAACGGTTGTTAAGCTTAAAGTGACTGTGAAAATTGTGTGTACTAAAAGCTGTATCAGGGAAGAATAAAC
>NW_013668528.1:83621-92576 GCF_000517525.1 Limulus polyphemus | reverse complement strand
AGAACCATAGAGCACTGGTAGCTGATCTAGAACTCAGGTACAGAACCCAAAATCAGTCCAAAGTCTACAGGGCTACGTTTAGGACTAGAGTCCGTGCTAAAGGGGAGAGCCTGCAAGAGCTGGCACAGGACTTTGAAAGTATGGCACACAAGGCCTACACAACTGCACTACCCGATGTCCTCAAGCTGTTGCTGAGGGATCAGTTTGTAGATGCCTTGGACAGTCCACAACTGAAGATGCAAGTGAAGCAAGCACACCCCTCTACTATGCAGGTTGCAATGGCCAGAGCTCTTCAATTCGAATCTTACGTTAAGTCCAGCACAGAAGTACAAGGCTAGTACATTCATCAGGATTCAAGGCTAGAAAATGTCAGCTTTTAGAGAAGTTGAGGGACTTTGCAGGCATTGTAACAAACCTAGGCACAAGAGAACCCAATGGCGGCAACTTCAACATAGGAAGGATGCCACGCCAGGAAAGGCTGCTACCCAGAAATGTTGTTGGAACTGTGGAGAGCAAAGACATATGAGGAGCCAGTGTAAGAAGAATACTACCAATAATTCAGCTTCGGGAAACCAGTAGTGGTTCGTTTTGAGGGACGCCCACCAACCCCCATCGTGAAAGTCCCAACAGCTAAGTGTAAAATGGCAAGTGACAGGAAAGCTGGATGGCGAAAAGTGCAACTTTGTCATAGATTCTGCATCTCAGAAACCCTTGTGAGTATCAAGGTGCTAGACCAAAAGGAGTTCCAGAAGCCATACAGAAGCTCTGTGGTGTGCCAGGACAATGTGCAAGGTTGTGGGGACCAATGTGGGTAATTATTGAGCTCATGAACATAAAGGACAGACACAAAGTATACTTGGCTGACATGGAAGACCCATGAATATTAGGGTTGGACTACTTACTAACGAGGAAGTGTGTAGTTAACTTTGATAAAATGACGTTTGGGAACAACAAAGGCCAATTTCTGGTAAGTGTGGCTGCATCCGTTGATTTGCATGTCACAACATTTAAGTCAACTACTATGTCAGAGAAGATAATTTGGGGTAGGATAAAGGAACATTTCCAAGGAAGTCCGATGCTCGTGGTAGCAGTGGAAGACCCATCCAGGCAGGCAGACGTGAAGATTGAAAGATCACTTGTGGCAGGTCATCAAGTAGTACCCAAAACAATGGCTAATTTCTCTAAATATGAGCAGATACTTAAGAAAGGATCATTGTTGGGTGTTTGCCAGGAGGTAGAGCAAACTTGTTAAGGCAATAAATACAACCATAAAGAAAGGACATCCTCTCCCAAAATATTTAACTGACCTCTATAAGAAGAGCATAGTTCATTTGTCATCATCACGACCTCGGCTTCACAGACCTTGTATGGCACAGAATAAACACAGGCAATCACCATCCAATAAAGATCCCTCTAAGGAGAACAGCTCCGGCAAAGTGACAAGAGATGGAGAAGATCATGGATGGTCTAATTAAAGAAGGAATAGTCGAGAAACCAGATAGTCCCTGGTCAGCTCCCGTCGTGTTAGTCCAGAAGAAAGATGGGATCCAACGTTGCTGTGTGGACTTCAGAGCTCTTAACAGTTTAACTTTAAAGGACTCATACCCACTGCCAAGAATTGGTGATACTCTTGATGTCCTAAGTGAAGCCAGGTGGTTTTCAACTCTGGACTTAAAGTCGGATTTCCATCAAGTGAAAATGGCTGAAGCAGATAATTGAGTCAAGCGAACAGTAGGCACCGTAAATAAAGTGTTTGAATCACTGTGATTTATAGTGGGTGTTATAAAGGTTGTTAAGTTTAAAGTGACCATAGAAATTCTGTGTATTAAAAAACAGTTGTATCAAGAAAGAATAAACTAGTTTTAATTAAGAAAGGACTTGTATCCCTGAAGTTCCTCCGAAAGAATTTATACCAGAAATTAACAAACGAGTAGATACGTAACAGTATTCTATTGAGGCTCTGGGTGTGGTGTTTACTGTAGCTTTGTTAACTGCTTCTGTTACTTGTTCTATATATGTGTCAAGTTCTTGTTTATTTTCTATATAATTACTGGTGGTAAGTGGTAGAAGACAACGCATTGAACACTTGCCAATCTGTTCAACTTGGAGCATCATGGTGGGTAAAACATAATACATGGCCTAGGTAACTAATAAATGAATATTTGCTTTAAAATTCTTATCAATGATGTAAGTGTAGCTACACGTTTGGCCGCCAATTTTTATTTCATTCCTTTAAGTCGCACACTCAAACCTTTTTTGACCGCACCGTTTTTGTAGTAACCCCAATTAGCTTTAGGATCACAACACTATTATTAGGAACAGGTTTTTACTTTACAGAATCACCAGCTTCTTTAAACTATATGGTGGTAGTATTTCCTCTCTGAAACAGTGTTAATAGCTTCCTTTATAGTAACGCCATGGAATTTAGATTTATTGTCATTACCTCCATGCAATCGTTATAGCTGTATCAAGCATCATTATTTATGCTAATTGCTTAAGCTAATATCACATGACACTAAACGCTCTTTAATTAGGATAATTTCGTAAATTTATGCTGAAAAGCTGCCAGTGAATAATCAATAATAGCCTATCCACCGTATGATTCTTTTGAAACTTGAACTAGAAACTGATAGTTTGCTTGGCCTAACTAATACTTATGTATCTGCACGTCCTTTCACCTTATGGTTTTGCTGCTCTAAAGCAGCAGTCTTTAATCCGAATGATAAAAAACTAAAAATATTCTATTTTTACTCTTAGGTGAAGCTGTAGTAAAAATGTTAGACGATAGCTCACGTGACTTTTTGCGTAGGCGTACGCAAATTTTTTTGTCAACTTTGAATGGTTTCTGCGAATAACTTTAGTTTTGCTGCTCTAAAACTGGTCCACTTTTAATCTTAGGTGAAGCTCTAATGAAAATGTTAGATCATGTGACTTTTTGTGTAGGCATGCGCAAAAAGTTTCTTCAAATTTGAACAGTTTTTGCTGAATAACTTTGTACATGTGGCTTATATTTATACCAAATGAGACTCCTAGTTGTAGGTTGAAATGATCTATCATCATACCAAATTTGCAAAAAAAAATCCATAAAAGCTAAGTATGTTTTTCTATTAAATACTTTCCATACTTTTAATGCAAAGAAAATAAGTAAGAAGAAACTCACTGGTTATTTGATGCAAGTTGGTACATGGACCAAATTGTTTACATGGTAATATACTACTCCTAGGTTCTAAATAAGACACTTTGGTAATAATAGTCTTCTTCCTTACCTGACAACTTACTTTTCTCATTATTCCCGCTTACATATTCTATACTTGTGACAGGCAGCAAGTCAGTTCTGAAGCAATACATAACCGGTACTGCACTCTATTTCTGAACATTTGTGCTCACCACTAGCCTTGAGACTCCCACCTAATGTCACATGTTTCCACGTGATATTGTTGCATTCTTGCATGCAAATGAGCATTTGGCAACCCTCCACCAATAACAATGCGACCCCACCCTAGCACAGTTGACTCTCTCTGTACTGGTTTTTCAATCACTTTTAGATTAGACATAAAAAGATGCACCAGAAGTGGGGAGACATGTGGGAAGTGTGAAAGGAGGTAAATATATTTACATTTCCAGTGTTGGAAAATGATAACTTTTGATATATAATCCCTTCTCACATATAGCTAAAGTCACATGTTGAAGTGGTGGAGGAACAGGTGCAAAATTTTTCTACACCAGCTTCTGATTTTAATCGTTTAAAATCACCAGAGAAAGGGCGTCCCAGCCCTAAACGTTGTGGATATTAAAACATCTATTTCACATTAGCCATTTTTCGTGGTATAAGTTTTTCGATTTCATTGTACCACAGTGGTTTGTTTAGCTGATTAAAAGGAAGGGGTTAAGTTTTGTTATTTCATGCTTACTGGTGTTTATTCCAGCTACCACAGCTGTCAATAATTTGTCCAAGTTGATCTTTTCTTGATCAACCAGTTTGCTAAATGATCTCTTAATAAGTTAGGCCATTTGTTTGTGGGTGGTACACAGAAGTTATTGCATGCTTAATTAATATGTAATGATTTATTGGGGGGGGGGGGGAATGCACCAATACCTTTATTTGGTTTGGTTTGTTGTGAATTTCGCGCAAAGCTACACGAGAGCTATCTGCGCTAGCCGTCCCTAATTTAGCAGTGAAAGACCAAAAGGAAGGCAGCTAGTCATCATCACCCACCGCCAACTCTTGGACTGAAAGGTTGAGTATGTTTGGTGGGATGAGGAGTCGAGCCCGCGACCCTCAGATTGCGAGTCAAGCGCTCTAACCACCTGGCCATGCCAGGCCACACCTTGTTAATGAACTCTTTCCCACAATCTATCAACACTCATTGGTTTTCCATAGCTGTCAAAAGAAGGTAAAAAGATAATTTATTCTCAAGCTTGAGAATTATTATAATTTAAAAATTTTCATTTCTTTCATATTTATTAGAATAACTCAAAGTAACATTGATATTTACTACAAATGCACATTTAATATTATACTTCCAACAATACACAAACTGACTTGTAGAATATATCCACCATATGACTGCCAATTTTAGGTGTTGTTGTATCGAATAATGGTACAGCAAAAACTCATTTGGTGAAGAGACCTGTACAAGTTAAAATGTGCCGATGGCCTTTACTAGTGATAGGTAATGATCCTGTTAGGTCAACACCAAGCATATCCCATGGTCCAGTAACTGACAGGATGAACGATTGGTGCAGAAATCTTCAACATTTCAAACCTCTGGACCTTGTCACAGTGTTTAATCTAGATGAAAGTTTTTAGTACAGCCTTAAATATGATAGGATGATGAATCAAGGAGATGAACTTATATCATCACGAGTTGATACAGATTTTAAAAATCATATATGAAAAGTTTTGATTGACCACTTTTGTTTTGTATACAAATTTAAAAAACAGTATTTTATATGAACAATGGAATTTATCAATGTATCATGAGTAAAACATTACATGTGTAAGCATATGTAAGGACAGTTGATATTAATGTAGAAAAAAAATACAGTCTCCATACAATACTGCAAGTTACTTAGGTCAAGTAATATTTACCACTTTTTTCACATCTTTAATTCCAATCCACCAGAACCTCTCTGTAAATCTTGTTTTCTGTCCAAGATGTATGTTATGTTATGAATTTCGCGCAAAGCTACACGAGGGCTATTTGCACTAGCCGTCCCTAATTTAGCAGTAAAAGACTAGAGGGAAGGCAGCTAGTCAGTACCACCTACCGCCAATTCTTCGACTACTCTTTTATCAACGAATAGTGGGATTGAAAGTCACATTATAACCCCCTACAGCTGAAAAGGGGAGCGTGTTTGCTGGTACGGGGATTCGAACCCGATGATATGACGACTCTGATGAATTGCATCCTCAAAATATTTTCTTCTTCACAAGACACAAAGCTTAACCACAGTGGCTGGTTCAAATAAAAACTACTACCTTTAAAAGCAATTCTACAAATTACCACAAAGTTACAAAGTATTTATATTTCTACTTTCATCATTATATTTATAAATAACACCATTCGGCTATTGGAATAGAATAGCAAGTATCCTACTGGTAAATCTTTAAAGGTCCCAAGAATATGTTATAATAAATTCAAAACATATTTGAAATGAATAAAGTTATTTATCCAAAAACAATATGATGTGCAAGGTTTAAAAAATATGCGATACTAGCCTATCAATAAAATTTTGTTTCCTGTCATCTTAAACCAAGTTTTAGGTCATCTGTTGACAATTCTGGAGGGCATATACCTGTAGAAAGATAGTATGTTACTTTAGGCGTATTTTCTAATGGTTTACCCCTGATGTTGGACAGTGTCATTGGTGGTGGTGACACTGTCCAAATTGATTGTTTTTATAGCCTTTTACTGGCCATTGGCCTCTTTCCTTTTATTTGATTTTGATCTGATTTATAGGCACTGTTTAGCTTTTATCTTCGTTTCACTTTACTTTTTATGATATTTTACTTTATGCATTTTTAATGGTTGTTTGTTGCAGACAGCCTAGTTGCTTTGCGCAAATGACCCCAACTAACCCCCTCTTTTTAGTACTTTATCCCTATTAAACAACCTATAACCTTGTATTTCAAAGAAATTCCTTTCACCATAAAAATTTATACATTTGGCCAGATTTTAGTTATTTCATTATATCAAAATCCTCTGGATCCATTGGCTGTCCATTAGGGAAGATAGCTGTTACTTCACCATGATGTCTTGATATTGAAAGCTGTCTTTTCTGGTGGGGAATTTGGGTAATGGCCCTACACTTTAATGCATATGTCTGTAGTTCGTATATACAATGAGCATGGTATGAGCAACCTGGCTTTGTTATTGTGTTTTGTATTGAAAGACAAGTTCTCCTTGTTAGAGAGATTTTTCACAGATTGAAATTTCCATAGACCTGTGATATGTGGTCCAGGAAGAGTTAAGCTTATAGTATTCCAGGCACTTTCCTTTCTTCATGCTATAGTAGCTGACAAAAATATTATAAGCCTACAGGATATTGCAATAGTACAGGTAGGATCCAGTTTGAAGGATTGACATTAAGGTATTTGTTTGCTGGTTTATGATGACGTTGCTAAAGGCCACATATAACCAATGCTGTGGAGAGATAAAAACTGCGACGTGACATTATAGACTGAACAAAGAGAACAAGCTTATCTGAAAGTCTAAGTGCATTTTCTTTATTCAGTTGAAGCAATTTATACTAGATTATCACAAGAAAAAAACATGTGTTCTGGAAGAAATTGTTTTTTTTTTAGTTTCTTTAGTACTCTATCTTACAGGGGAGGAAGCTAACAGCCTGAAGACCACTCCTGTAGATGCACTTTCATTAGAAACTGTGTGGAAGGAAACCTTTTCAACAAGTTCTTTCTCAAAAATATCCAGTGCTTTCAACTAGACTAACTTACTCCTCTATTACAGTGAAGAAGACGAATCAAATATACTACATTCTTGAACAAGGTGGAGGAATTACAGAGTCAAATTCAAGATCTAGTGATTAACATATTTGTTGGATATACCAGCGAAGGACCATTGGAAACATGCCCTTTGCAGATGTACAGTGAACTATGATAGAAGAGGTATCCAGGATATTTTACCAAGATTTGACATCGAAGTAAAGAGGTCCACCAAGAAGTTCTTCAGAACTACTCGGGTGTCTCCGATAGGTGCCACCATCAATCTCTCCCACTAGAATACACATTCCATTCTCAAGATCACATGTGAAGACTAGGTCATGAAAGAAGGCATGTCTAATTGGACGAGTCTGCTGTGTTTGTAGTCATTCTATGATTTTATTGTGCTTTATGAGAATAAGAACTATTTTCTCATGTTCTGTTGCAGTTTCTGCTACTTCAAGGATTACTACTACCCCATCGACGAGAGCATAAAGATCTTTATAGAACTTTTATAATATCAGGAACTAAGTTTAAAATTTGTGAATAGTCTTTACAAAATATTAGAACGTAAAATTTCAAAGTTTAATACATTTTTAGTGCACATTCAGTGTCCTGTGGGGAATAATCTATTTTTCGATGTCTTCATAAACTACTTTTTAAATAAAGGTTAGGTATAATGAGCTAATAAGATAAATCAGTTTGCATTTCAGGACGCTTTTGGAAAGAGTGTCATTCTGTGGAATGAACTCAATTACAAAACCTCTCTGGCAAATATGTTGAAGATGATGGCTGCTGGCAATGATTACAATATCAACATAAAATGTAAAGCTAACTGTGTAGTGTTTAGAATGGCAATGATCATACTAACAAATAATCACATTCCTCTGATGCACGATGTTGCATTCAAAGACAAAGAATTCATTATTGGTCTAGTACTCCCTACTTAAACAATTTAAAAATAAACCTAATCCTATGGTTGCATTTTAATTGTAAAAACATTATTCTATTGTAATGTGCAAAATACAACTTTATTTTGACACAATCAGGTTTCATATATTTTTCATTGAGAGTAGGCCGATTGTTAACTAATTGAGCATATCTGACCAGAATGCAATTTAGGAAAATGAGTACTGAACACAAAATGTTTGTAAGAAACAATGTTATAAAAAATTATTTCGAAATAGGCTTGAATATTTGTCCAGCTACTTATCTGTTCTGTTAATAACTTAGTAGTTAATCTGGAAACTCGCTTAACTCCAGCACGAATAGATAGATGGTTGTACACTATTAAATTGTCCACCTCCTTGCATTCTAATAGTCAATAATACCATGCTCTATCAGATCATGATAACTGTATGATGTTACAATTGTAACTTTCATTTTTTACCATTTGCACCTCCAGTATCTTGATTACTAAACGGTTGTATGAATAATAACCTTAACTTTAGTTCTTTGTTAGTGAGTGGCCGATTCTTCATGCATGCAAAAAATATACTTACCTATTATCAAAAACACAATTTCATGCGTTATGGATAAAATGCTAGTAGCTACAGTTTTATTTAATTTGATTTACTGCTCTACAAAGTTATTACACTCCAAACTTTACTGAATGGAACTGCTTTTTCTTGTACATCTAGTTTGGGCATCATCTTATAAATATAATATTAGTTAGGAATGACCATGGGTATACTGTGAGGATGGCATGGGACTACTGTGTCCCAATGACTGTCACTAGAAGTTACGCCATAGATGTTTTGATATTGATGCACAATCGATATTATTGAAAGCCATGAGTAACATGGGTTCTTCAGATTTTTAGAAGTGCAGTCAAAATGCAGATTTAAACTTACCAAACTTGTTCTGATTTAAAGTTGCTAATTCGAAGTGGGAATCAATGGTTTCAACTGTCCTGCAAAGATTTCTCTGAACTATACACCTGGAAAAAAGTTAAGCACCCCCGTGTTTTTTTCAAGTGATTCAGATTCGACGTTCTTGTGACTGATTATAAA
>NW_013668528.1:70270-82690 GCF_000517525.1 Limulus polyphemus | reverse complement strand
AATAGTGCATATTGGATGTGAAGAAGGGAGCAAGTTGCACGTGGGGAAATTCCCCGCGCCTGATTTAAATGTCAAACCTGAACGCTCACATCCTTTTAATTATGTTTGAAATTATGAACATTGCTCAACATCATGAAAATTAAACCTTATTTTCAATAAGCAATCCTGAAAAATATTTGGGGGTGCTTAACTTTTTTCCAGGTGTATACATTAATGGACAATTTCACAACCATTGTTTCACCTAGCATGTTTCTGTATTCTGCTGGAGTTAAGTACATAAAAAATCTATCTCCGGGTATTTTGATTGAAGGAGTTGTCATCCACAGAAAATGATTAACTTGAATTGTGATATAAGAAATAGTGAAAAACACAATTTACTAACTCTAAATAAGGTCCACTTTCATTAGCGAGAGTACCATTGGTTCTGTCTACACTTCTGGTAAAAGATTTCATATCAGTTGGACGTTTGACTATGTTGTCAATGGTGAGCTTCACCGATTGTCCCGGTTGTTTTCTACTCACCATGCTTGATTCCTGAAATGGCTGTGGTTCATCGACAATATTCTTCTTTGGGGACGTCTGGTAACCTTTTGGGTACTTGATCTGGTGAGTTGTAGGGTTTATTATTTTCTGGAGGAGGAAATTCTGAATACCTTTGCTTTAACGTTTGATTATATGGTACTATAGCATATAATTGTTGATCAAAATTAAGATATTTACAGTTTGATGTCTTGTGAAGAGGAGTATTAAGAGAACATGCCTGAAATACAAAAAGCCAGTAAATTAGACAATATATTGAACTTCAACTTTTTTTAGTTTTCTTTAACGTTAATCTGATTTCTCCAAGATAAGTATGCGTACATATCTACATTCACTCCTCTTGAAAGTTCTTTGTAGCAACGTCAACTGCTTCTTTAATACCTTGTTGTGTCTTTGCCTTTCTGTAAAAGCTGTCATGTTCTCTCACTATCTTGTCATCGACGTCTACAGACCCTTCAAGTCAACCTTCTCTATTTGCGAGATCAATAAAGTGGTGTCCTTTATAATGTGCCTCCTTTGTTTTTTGCCTATTTAATACCTTTAACAATATCAGTGATAGCTACACCTATTTCAAATCCAACTACTGTTCCTGCTCTAACACCTCAGACTGATGCAATGGGTTTCATAGTTACTGCTGCAAATGCTGTACCATCAATTCATGAAATACTTTTTCTGTAACTAAGGATAGTTCTACTAATACCAATGCAGTACTTTTGTCTACTTTGACAACTTCACCAGTAGGATTTCCTACCCAAGTATAAATCTCATAAAGCAGCAGTTCAATTTCCAGTCTTACTATTACTAGATATTGCTATTACATCATCTGCCATATACAAAGTGTTATTATAAGTTACTATTCAACCTTCCAAATAAGACATTATAAATCTAAATACAACTTACTTCCTTTACTATTTTAGCGCCCTCTATAATGAATATGGAAATTAGTTTCACGTCCTGAACACTTGCTCATGGTCTTAATGACCTTTAACCACAACATTAATATGTATAAATTAGCATGCCCTTACGCACAGAGGGCCGCCGTGTATACAAATTTATGCAAAATAATGTGGATGAAGGTTATTATGATCTGGAGCAAGATTTGTAAGCACTAAGCATGTATGCACATGGTCCTTTGCATGTGAGAGTATGCAAGTAAGTGTGTAAAATAATGTGGATGAAGGTTATTATGATCTGGAGCAAGATTTTTAGACACTAAGCATGCATGTACATGGTCCTTTGTATGTGACAGTATGCAAGTAAGTGTTCTTACTGTAGGTGAAGGTCATTATGATCTTGAGCAAGCATTTAGGCTGTGCAATGAATTTCCAGAGGGCACCAATAATCATGACGGGTAGCAAGTGGAGTCGAGAAGTCATTATATCGTGATCTCCCATTGATTACTTGGTAGTTATTCTGGTTTATTAGCACAAAGCACCAAACTATCTGTTCCAAACAGTTTAGTAATAAGTAAAAAAAATCAAAAAGAAATTTGAAAGATGAAAAATTGTAGAAAAAATAAAATTGACCAAAATATGTCAATTAAAAGAATTAAAAAGGCCTAGGACTCGTAAAAAGCTAAAGACACAATCAATATGGACAGTGTCACCAATGCCAATGACACTAACATCAAAGGTAAACCATTATAAAAATATGTCTAAAATATAGCTGTTACTGCTAGTAACAATGACTGCATGAAAGTAAAATGTCAGCAATTGTGATATGAGTCTTACAAAGTCCATACATTAGCAGATTAGTTCCTTGTACAAAAAAAAAAACACAAACAATAAGTGATAAAACTGAGGCCAATGTAGAACCTTGACAAGACAACTTCCTCTCTACAATCCTTAAGGAAACTAGATGACCAAACAACAACAGTAGGCTTTATCTGGAAAAGCTTGTTATGAAGTTGTTCATTCCAAATCAACTGCCAATTGGTGTGAAGCTGTGTCTTGATGACATATCTGAGTCAACATAAGGGATAGTCAGGACTGTGACAATGACAAAGCAGACAGATTTAGTTGCAATGTCTGCAAGCTCCTTCCCACAGATACCAACATGGCCAGGAATTAAAAAACTGAAAAGAAATGGATGATAAAGTGGATCAGTCATTTCCTTATATCCAAACGAACTGAGTGAGAACTCATTATAAGCAAATCCTGAACCATAAGGGAGCTAAATTGAGTCAGTGTATATATAATACAATTAGTGTACTACTTAGCTTCTACATGATCCAAGGCAAGTGAAATTGCATACAACTCTGCAGTGAAAACATAATTTGTAGAAAAGATACTCTGAGCAACCTCCGAGCACCAACAAACCATGGTGGAGTCCACAGTCACCCGATTTTGAACCATCCACATAAATAGGAACAGATTAATGGGTCAAGAGGCGATCAGCAAAGAGAAGATAGTACTTTTAATCAGTAGTATCAAACATCCTTAGATGACTGAAAGAAAAGTCACAGGGGCATTGGTAATGAGCTATGGGGGGATGGGCTGATCATCAGACTCGGTAATATCGTTCAATGACTGACCCAATTCAGATAACAACACACAAACATGAGGGCCGAATGTAGGTATGGCAGATCGCCTATTGTTAAAAAGCACAGCCCACTGAGACATAAAGACAATGTCAGGTGAGATGTTTTGGTAATGATTGAAGTTTCATAGCACACTATGAGAAAATTTGCAAATGTCTGAGATAAAGTGGAGGTTCATAGAGTTCAGTGTACAAACTATTGACTAGAAATGTTTCTGGCTGAACCACAGATCCATAGCCCAGCTTTAATCAAATGAGGGCATGTTAGCTCTCCAGCATGGAACATTTTTCTGTTCCTCAAGAAGTGAAAGAGAGGACACAGAGTATGTTCAGTGCTCTTATAAACCTGAAACGAAAATGCTTTTAAAGTGTGTAATAAATGTCAGAGTCTTAAGAACTTTGTCTCAGCTACCACGTGAATAACAATAACACCCAGATGGAGCTCTGGATCAGGGTAAAAACCCCACTGATGGTAAAATTGCACACAAAAGGTTTCAATGGTCCAACAAACAAGTGAGGGCAGTCTGAAGTTGTCACTCAATAAACGTCATATTTAATGACTGGCAGAAAATCTGAAGGTCACTGAGATAGAGACTGTTTGCAACAGCAGGAGGAAGTTGTTCAGTGATAGCATTGATCTTAATACTGAAAACTGTAACAGTCAAAACATAATTCTGAGGGATTTGATGTTCTTGTGTGATGGATCAGGACAATGCCTAACCTACATGAACTACAATAAACTGTCAAGTAAAGACTTATAAATACAAATGGGTAAGTGGCCACATAACCCGTAAGAATGGAAATTCTGTAATATGCCAAACCTCCACGTAGTTTTGTAAGTTTTCTTAAGATTAAAGAATATCAACATCTTGAGGAAGGCTTCCTTTAACGACGTTTCAAGACGAATCAGGTGGCCCGTGGTGGAGTACAGCCTATGAAAACAACATTGGGTGAGCAAGAGGAGGTTGTTTGATTGAATAAACTAAACAAGACGAGCATTAACCATCTTCTTCAAAACCTTATAGAGGCAACTAATCAAAGCAATAGGATGATAATTAGAAGAAATTCAGAGATCCTTCCATAAAAATGGATAACAATAAACTTATACCATGCATTTGGAAAACCACCATCCTGCTAAACCCTGTTAAAAACAACCAGAAGAGGAAGAGAGGCAGAAGATATGTGGTGCAGCATCTCATAATGAGTATCATCAGGTCCAGTGATGTACTGCTAGACCAATGTAAAGCAATCTTAAGTTCCACCAGCATAAATTGTCGATTAGAGTCATAAAGACTATTGCCACAAAAATAAATTGTCGATCTTTCAGCCTGTAACTTGATGGCCAAGAGGGCAGAACAAGGCATGGAATGCTGAGAAAAGCACTCTCCAAGGACGTCAGCAATACCCTATAAATCAGCAACTTTCTGGCCATTGAATAGCAAGATTGAGAGTAAATTGGAATTTTCTACTAACCTTTCAAATCCTGTCCCAAACGACCTTCGAACTGGTGGAGAAAGAGATGCTGGAAGTGAACTTAATTCAAGATTCCTTCTGGCTTTGATGTCTGACCTGCTGGGCATAGACACAAGCTACCTGAAAGGTCATGCAATTTTTAAGAGTGGGATATCTGCAGAAGCCATTCTAGGCCCATTTCTGAGCCTTCCATATCTAATGACAGTCAATGGTTCACCATGGAAGAGGATATTAGGGGTATTAAGGATCATTTGAAATGATTAATAAACAATAATATCAGTTCCAGCCTCAATGCAATCGTTGATAGTGGGAAGATTAAGAAGAGTAGGATCAGGTTCTGGGAGAGTGGTGAAAGAGAGCCAGTCAGCCTGCTCTAGTTTCTACCGTGGTATAAGCTGGGTAGCATCAACCACAGCCAATCTCCATCAGAATGATGGAAAATTATCCCTGCTCTGTGAATGATTTTCCACCCACCAGGAAAAACAAGGAAGAAGGGAAGGGGAACAAATAGTCAGATTAATAGCAGTAAAAGACTGATTATGTATATGCTTCATATACATATTTCCACAGTATTGAAAAAAGGTTGTGATCTGAGAGCATATGCTCCACAAATTAATTCTTTCCATCAATATCTTTATCACACTATAGGGTATTGTGTCCATTAGTCTCCTACTATGAAGAAAGGAGATGGCAAATATTCAGTAAGTTGATATAGATCTATATGATCATAATCTTCTACCAGTGACAAGTAGAAATAACAAATTGTGATGGTACGACCCATGAAGACACTGCCCATAAACTCGTCCATCACACAACCTGACTTTCCTATAGAAAGAAAACCACTGAAAAGTGACAGCATCAGCAGGTCTTAAGAATGTTTACTGTAAGGAGACACACACAGGATGATACTAATCAATCAAGGCTTTAATGCCATTTAAGTTAGAATAGAAACCTCAACAGTTCCATTCTATCAAAGTGATTATTTTTAGTTAGGAGAAGGAAAACCACGTAGAGAGCCTTTCGACCACGTTGTTCTTGTTTATGAGAAAGAAGTCTATCAACCTACATGGATCCTGCCCTGGGTTGATGGGGTAGGTCTTAATAATGGTCTAGCACCTCAGGATCAATGGAGTGGGGCCCTAGCAGTCACTAGATGCTGAAGTAGTCAGATAAGGAGTAGACGTGGATTTATCATCTCGTGTATCTACAAAGGGTAGTAGAACTTTAACATGGTGAATTAAAGACTATGTGGGAGGAATGGAGATATCTGTCTCCACCACCACTGTAATAGTGGAATGGAGTGCAGCAGAATATGTCTCAGTAGGAACAGGGGACAACTTGGGTGCCTCAGGATAACAAATGTTGTTAATGCATTTACTACTAATGATGTGTTAACATGTCAATCATTTCTGATTGCCAGGTGCTACTGACACATTAACACATCAATCAGCAAAGGGGCTATAATTACGGGTAACTGTACAGATAATCTCATAGTGCTGTACAATGATTGTGTATCTTGCCTTCTTGCGAATGAAATAAAAACATTTTCACCAAAGTTTCAAGTTACATGACTTGAAATTTCTGCAGTGGTTTGTTTTAGTTACTATTCTAGTTACAGGATGGCAAAGTTGTGCAAACATTTTATTCTGAATGAAACTGCAAGTCTTTTACAAGAATCTGACCCAGAGTCACTTGAGGAGGATGTAGATAGGAATAGTCATTATTAGCCTACTGAGTCTAATGATTGTACAGACCATGAGAATTTTCAAGATGATTCAGATGGAGTCCTACATGGAAATGTGCTTCATTGCCAAACTAGGACAGTGCAGCTATGCCAGGATTTTGTGGGTGCTATAACCAAACACCATTATCACATATAATGTACATAACAACCATTGATAATATCTAACACTGATACTCACTTGACCATACTCCCACAGAACCGGCTCGGCAGCCATCCCATGGCCAATGTCTTCAGGAATTCAAAGCCAAAGAGGTGTGTTCAAGTGTCACTGACACCATTCAGCCACCAGTATTCTCTTTTCCCCTTAACGAGTCGTCACACGTGTTTTGATGCTTGGATCTCAGAGGAGGTAAACATTATAGACAGAACTTTCCCTGGGAGGTCCCCTCTCCATCCACAATAATCCACACCAAGCAGTTAGAATATAGATAAACATTGATCTAGAAGTTTTTTATTTGATATTCATTTTATTATATATTCCTAGCAGAAAAAACAACAACTTATTTTGAATAAAGTAAAGTCTGCAATGTAATTGATATAGATAAAGTATGAAAATCAGTAAATATACATGGTATTAGGGGTGTAACAGTTATTTTATTTCATCTACCAAGAAGAGAGAACGATAGTATTTGGAATAAAATAAGAAATATGTTTATATAATACAACTGTAATACATAAAAATCAGTAAGTCAAATTTTTATGAAAACATATTCTTTGAGAATAACTTTGTTATGAACCAGGTGCTTACTTTTTCTGCTAGCTTTAGGACTGAGTATATGTGAATAAGAAAAGTAAACACGGGACCAAAAGATTTTATTACATTTACAGCTTCGTTTTTCTTAACAGGTAGTTTTCTGTCTTGCACCTATTTGTGTACTCTTCACAGTATTTTAGGAGAACATTTACATCCTGATCCTGAAAGACCTTTTCCATTGCTTATTATTTTTATTTTCTGCTTTTGTAGGTTGACCATATTCTGCAAACACTTCATGTTCTTTTGCTGAAATATCTATAGCAGAACTTTCGTTGGATCTTTGCGTGGCTAAACTTGTGTCATAATGTCAATCGGCAGTATTTTGGTGATGAGCCATATGAATCGAAAAGTGACTTTGGTTTTCTCGTTAAACTCCTTCATTTCTTGTAGCTGTTATAGCTGGAAATTAGCCATTAATATCTTGTCCAATATATTTTTCTTCAAATGTACACCCATCCTCCTTGATTGCATTATCTACATCCAAAAAGGTAACTTGTGCTTACTCTACTTAAAAATACATTTTGATTTGTATGTCAAATAAAGTTGATCTTACTATAACAATGACCATTTTGACTCGAGTGCAAAGTTCTTCATATATATAGAGAGAGTCAACAAAAATGACTGGCTTTAAATATTTTCACAAATGAAAATTACGTGAATGTTGTCTAGCTGCTCAGTATTCTGAAATTCCTCAAGTATCATGTTTCTTACCTCTCCTGCCATGTTGCTGTTCATTATTAATAGCTGTAGTAGTAAGGTATTTCATATATTCAAAAATGGTGGGAGGTCGTTGTCTTTATAGTACTAGACTGACACTCTCACGCTATTTGTATGACTTCGAATTCGAAATAGCTCTTAATAAGTTCAGGTTGAACAACGCAGTACATATAACCAAGATACTGTTCAATATTTTCAATTGTTTTCCCTCTTTTGTTCGAGCATTTTTAATGTAGTCGTCTTTTGAAGTCCACCTAAGCATTGTTGCTGGATTACGACTTACAAACTTAAGAAAAATAGTGTGTTTAGGTAGTTTACAAGCAGCAGCTATAGTTTTCCTCATTTCTTCTACAAGTCCCATCTGCTCATGAACTGTCATCGATAATGCAAGAGACTGAAGCTTGAATAGGCGTGGATGTACCATGTGTGTCAGTAATATCTCTAATCAACTTTTTTCATATTTTGCTTTCAATGGAATGTTTCCTTCCCGAGAAACCCTTAAGGAATTTTTCATAATCATTCCAAAGACTGCCCAGTATGTAAAAGTCTTGTTCTGGTTTCATGGATACTTTGACATATGTGAAAATGATCATGAACTGGATATCTATTTGCTTTTTCTTTGCAAGTTGCGTAAACAAAAGTTAATCAATTCTTGTTGCTATTTCGCCACATATGGAACATCTGTAAATCTTTATCGTTCTTGAACTTGAGGTTATTTTTTCTTTTTTTTCAGCTTTCATTTTGTTAATAATGGAAGATAGCTATCAGGCAAAAATTTCCCTGTGGCCCCTTCTCAGGCGATTTTTTTATCCACACTGCTCTTCTTGAAAGTTTTATGTTGGACAGGGAAATTGCTAACAGGTGAATATTTTCATTTTTCAATCTGGTAAAACATGATGACATACGTGATACTTTAGGTTTTATAGAAGTACACTTTGTTCCCACAGCGTGAGAGTTAAGGTGGGTGGAATGATTAATATAGTATTCTTTTTCTTACTTTTGACTGCTACAAAATCTTCAGAGTCAGAAACCAAATTGTTACTCTAAACATTATCAGTTGTCTATGGTAAATAATGTTCCCAAAGGTGAATAATCTGGTGGGTTATGTTTGCCTTAATTGAACTGTCACAGTTATCTTCCTCTGAAGGGTATTTATTTAGTGTTGAATTCTCTCACTTGAATAACTCAATTGTTATAAGACAGGAATTAGTCCCATGTTCTTAAGGCATCTCAGCTGGCATTACCTAATCAACTGGAATTTTTAAAGTGGACTTCATGGTATCTTCTGTCGGCTTCAATTTGATCATGCTATTTGTTTGTAGTTCTGTTTAGAAAGCAATAGAACCTTCATCATGAAAAGTCGTTTGTTTTCGAGGTTTATGCATTCTACAGCATTTTTGTTGTGGGTTGTCAGATAATTCTAGAAATGCTACTATGGATATGACAACCTCCCCCATCAGAATCATACTGCAAGTAATTTCTATTTCTTTGCTAAAATTATTCAGCAACTCTCGTGGTAATTTCTCTAAACAGACTTCCATCATCATCAAACACCATTCTTTTCCATAGTGGTATATTATAGTTGATGGTATTTTCTTGCTTTTCTTTAAGAAAAGTACAAGTTAGTCATTAGTAACATAAGTAATCTGTGTGTACTATTTTATTTTAATGTATGCAAATTAATTATCAAAAGCTAATTTTCTTTTATGTGAGTAGACTACATACACGTTTCTAGAATGAATTCAAGTTGGTGAGAGTTTAATGGTTCAAGGAAACGAGGCACCGACCCCTCGATATAGATTCCTGTACAATGTAAGGGGACCTCCCAGGGAAGGATCTATCTGCACAGTTTACCTCCTCTGGGATCCAAACATTCACCCACGTGTTTCCCATGGTAACAAGAATAACCATTATAGCAAATGTGATTTTCTTTTATACATAAAATTGTTGCCAGACCAACACAAAATTGCCTAGACGGGGTGCTAAAACGTGTCTGTTCGTCTCCTAACCTATCTCACATCGTTAGTTATTCCCTAATGTACACATATGAGAAATAGTTATTTGTCTATGGCTTTTCAATTTTATTAAATAAATAAAAATATTGCCGGACCAACACAAAAGTGCATGGACAGTCTGCTAAAACGGGTCTCATCTTATCCTAACATATTGTTACGTCTCCGTTTGTTAATTAATTTTTCGTAACTTCGTTCCGACGAAACTTAAGCGACACAAGTCTTTACTTAATAAAACTGTTTTATTCTTTCCGAATATAACTTTACCGATACACTCAACTTCAACAATCGCGCTAAACAAACGCTATAACAACGAACGTCAATAATACTTCTGACTGCAGTTCAATTACTCACTATCTATACACACATTACCTCCGTCACTTTGTCCCCTCTTATAAGAACAAGATAGTTCTAGAAACTAGAGGGCGCCACACCAGTCACGTGACCTCGATGACGCAACAATGTTTAATATTATTACTTATTTATAATGTGCGCATATCAAAGTGAGTTATTCGTCTATATCTTTTCGATATTTTTAGTAAATAAAAATGTTGCCAGTCCAACATAAAAGTACCCAAACGGAGTGCTAAAAGGTGTGTTCATCTCGGAATCTATCTCGCATCATTACTCATTCCTTCATTTACACATACCAAAGATAGTAATTGGTCTATAAATTTTTGTTTTACTTTAATTATTTATTTATTGTAACTGAAAAATATCATTGCTGAACCAACATAAACTACCTGGAGAAGCCTAAAATGCATGAATTTGATTACATTGTAGACACAGAAGAAATGTGATTTGGCAAAAATGTTTCACTCTCCAGTTCATCGGAACAGTCTATTTCCACACTCTCTACCGCATCGAATAAGTTGCATTCTGAAACCTTGCATGAATTCCTGAGTGCTTTATTGTACACACGAATGTAAGAGTTTGTTTCTATTCACCTACATGATGATAATAATAAGTTACTGCTAGGGGGCCAAAAAATTAATTTGCTGACACCGTCTTTTCATAATAAGATTATTACTATTATAACAATAATGTATCATTTCTTGATAAGACAATTTTCCTATCTTCCTCCTTCTTCATTCGCACCCCTACTGTTGTGGCATGTATATCTAAAAATAAAAAAACACCTTAGGTGTGAAAAAAAAAGTGAGGCTAAAAAGTATCGAGCGTGAAATCAAAATTTGTGTCCCAACTGGTAGCTACACTTATAGCATTGATAAGAATTTTACAGTAAGTATTCATTCATTAGTTAGCCAGGACGCATTTTTTGTTCAACTTGAGACATGATGGTGGGTGTGTTTGATTAGATATCATGACAGTAAGTAAGAAAGTGACACTCGATAGTAACCAACATTAGCTTTAGGATCTAACCCTATTACTCCAAACAGATCTATACTTTACAGAACCAGCCCGAGTCTTTAAAATATATGGTGATAAAATCATAAATAATATTCAACGTTAAACTGGTACACAATTAAAAATATTTTATTTAGTCCTATCTATGGCCTCCAAAAAGTTGACGACTCTACATGTTTCGACGTTACAACGTCATCCTCAGGAATGAATTACAAGACAATTGCCGAAGTATTTATAACTTGTTAGTAGGTCATTGACCTGTATGTTATTTTTCATACACTCACGCTAAACCATTCAAAGGAGATCAATCCACATTCTTGCAGAAATATTCGCCAAACCTTCATCTCTATTTAATACTACATGATATTTTTTATGTTTTATTATTTCTAACGATTCACGAATATTATTATTACCTATTATACTTTTAGGTTGAGCTGATATTTCAGTTTTTTCCCATAATATTGTGTTCTGCTATGGATGAATTTTCAGTTTTTTATTTTTTACATATCCCTTATGCTCATTTAAGCGGTATTTTAAATTACGTTTTGTCTGACCAGTGTAAATACTTCCACATTCACATTCTATTTTATATATTCCAGTTTTTTCAGTTAAATGTATTTCGACTTTCGTGGTACCTAAGATTTGATTCATCTTATTTACCGGTTTAAATATAGGGTACAATATCTGTTGTTTTTTGAACCCTTTAAATAAACTAGTAGTTAAACCTGGAACATATGGTAAGATTAAGCCTTCCATTCTAATTTTTTCATAACTAGGTTTTAAAGTACTGTTACGTCTCTGCTTGTTTGATAATTTCCCGTATAATTTCTTTCCGATGAAACTTCAGCGATACAAGTCCTTTCTTAATTAAAACTAGTTTATTCTTTCTCGTTACAAACTTTGTAATACACTTAATTTCCACAGTCACTTTAACTTAGCTATAACTCACAGCAATTTACACACTTTACTTACGGCTTGACTCGATTATCTGTCTCTATATCTCTCTATCTCCAATTCTATTATTGCCGTCCCTTTATTTGCCGGCTTATATACCATAAAAACGCGAGTCTAGCAAACTCTAGGACATTCGACAGGTTCTTCGATCTTTCTAGAACTCCAACGCATGCTTCAAGCATCGCGCGAATTCCGCTATCGTAACACTGCTCCTTCCTTAGTATTGTTCATCCCGAACAATAGCTATTTACATTAAACCAACAGATCATTAACAATAACTTAATCAAATGTACAGAATTTACAAACACAAAATTAAAATT
>NW_013668528.1:68463-69333 GCF_000517525.1 Limulus polyphemus | reverse complement strand
CCTGTCACACCACAGAGCTTCTGTATGGCTTCAAGTACTCCTTTGTGATCTAGCACCTTGATACTCACAAGAGTTTGCTGAGATGCAGAATCTATGACAAAGTTGCACTTTTCGCCATCCAGCTTTCCTGTCACTTGTCATTTTACACTTAGCTGTTGGGACTTTCACGATGGGGGTTGTTGGGCGTCCCTCAACACGAACCACTACTGGTTCCCCGAGGCTGACTTATTAGTAGTATTCTTCTTACATTGGTTCCTCTTATGTCTTTGCTCTCCACAGTTCCAACAGTCTTTCTGGGTAGCAGCCTTTCCTACTGTGGCATCTTTCTTGTGTTGAAGTTCCCGATTTTGAGTTCTCTTGTGCGTAGGTTTGTTACAGTGCCAGCAAAGTCTTTCAAACCTCTTTGAAAGCTGACCTTTTCTGGCCTTGAATCCTGATGACTGTACCAACCTTGGTACCTCTGTGCTGGACTTAATGTAGGATTCTAATTCAAGAGCTCTGGCCATTGCATCCTGCATAGTAGAGGGATGTGCTTGCTTTACTTGTATCTTCAGTTGTGGACTGTCCAAGGCATCTACAAACTGATCCCTCAGCAACAACTTGAGGAGATTGGGTGGCGCAGTTGAGTAGGCCTAGTGTACCATACTTTCCAAATCCTGTGCCAGCTCTTGCAGGCTCTCCCCTTTAGCATGGACTCTAGTCCTAAACTTAGCCCTGTAGACTTCAGACTGATTTTGTGTTTCATACCTCGGTTCTAGAGCAGTTACCAGTGCTCTATAGTTGTATCTGTCATCTGCTGACAACTGTCCAAGTATTTCCAGTGGTCGTCCCTTCAAGCTCGTTGCCAGATATATTGCTTTCTGGTCCTCC
>NW_013668528.1:65421-67463 GCF_000517525.1 Limulus polyphemus | reverse complement strand
GGGTTTAGCTGTGGGGACTGGAAGGGGCTTCCTGTTGTCTGGGGCTGACCCATGGTTAATATATCCTTCCTGTGTAAAGGACAGTAAATCGTCATTTAATGTACTTAATTCACTTTGAAATTTACTAATCTTTTCTCATTTGTTGGAGACTTTCTTTTTATGTAAATTTATCTGTAGCTAGTGAAAATCTGCATCAACATTTCTTTGAAGCTGCTCTGTCAGACCAGGTCAAAGTCGAAATTCAGGAATTTATAGGCTGTGGTTTACTCACAGATGTTCAGGGACTAGGGTCTCTCGTTAGCTGTCCTTGAATGGTTTTAATTGTAATTTCTTTTCTGGAGTTTTGTAGTTTAAAATACTGGAAATGACATAAATAGTCTTGACTGTGGCTGAGATTTAAGTTCGGGTGTGAAGAAACACAAAAAAGAGACGAAGATGATGACGAGGAGAGCTTTGATGATTGTTATTTTCTGCATCGCTTGTATTGCTGTAATCCCTTTTCGTTCCAATTCAATAATAGGGGCCCTTTTCAATGCTCAGTGGGTTCTTTGTTGAACTGTTATTTTCTAGATTTCTCTGGTTTTAGTTTCTGCTTGATGTCGATGTTCTTGAGTAATGTTTGATTCCTGTATTTTGTTGTTGTTTTTTTATTTGATGGTAACTCATGTTCCAGGCAGAGGGTAGTACCATTCTTTTGTATTACTGTTATAGTCACTTAGGGTTCTAGGCACTCCCAGGGAGCACCACTTAAGACTAGGTATTTTCCCACTTCTGCAACTGTCACTATACCTCGAATGTGGTTACCACTTTTCTCACTTAGAAAAAGCAGTTTCTTAAAGGCTCCATTGTTGTTGATAACATAACTCATATGGTGATAGGATTCTTTCCCACCAAGAGGGGGAGTATTATTTATTAGATGGAAGGAAGAAGTTTAGTTTGATTCTGTTTCTTTCCTAGGGTGAAGAATATATGTACTTGATATTCGGTAGTTTAGTTGTTATATGTACTTCTCTTGCATGAGTATATCCAAGTAGTTTAGTGATTAATCTTATTGCGTTGTTTTGTTTTCTTTGTAGATTAAGGTGGTTTCGGTCTGATGTGTTTAGTAGAGTTACAAAGCCATAGCCTATTGATGTAGGTACAAATGTTTTTTGTTTTGTTTTTATGTGGATAGTTTTGTTTTGGCTTGAAGCTTTTAGAATATTTTTTTGTGATGAGGCTTTATCTGTGACATTTGTTTATTTGTTTGTTTCATGTGACTTTTGACGAATACGAGATGTCCAGGAGTTTTGTAGATTCTGTTGCTTTTATTTTGTTGTTTTATATGTTTATGTTAATCTATGTAGCTTCTTTTAGGTGTTTTCCTAGTTTTGTTCAGCAAGGTATGAATTTAGTTTTGAGGGGGTTGAGTATTACTCTCCATTTGGAGCACGAAGTCTGTATATGGTTTGGCTGTTTTTGTAATTTTGATGAATATCACACTGCTATGTCAGCCAAATACTGGGAGGCTTGTGTGTGTGAACGAACGTGTTTCATTTTCCATACTTAGATCACTGGCATATAAAATGTAGAGAAGTGAACTAACAACAGAGCCATCAAGCACTCTGTAAGATGGGCAAAAATATTCGAAGATATTGTCTTTTATCTTTACAGATCAGTTATTTAAGAAATCAGAAATGTATCTCAAATATTTTAGGGATTTTGGAGTTTGCTAGCTTGCATCTAATTCCTTCGTGCCACACTGAATCGAAAGTTTGCTGAACATCAATGAAGGCACAAACGTTCCGACTTTTGATGTTTATGTTTTTAACTGTTATTTCAGTGAGTCTGATAAATGGTCAGATGTTTGTCACTTTTTTTTAATATATTTTGCATTTCTGAAATTAAATGACTGGTTTCTACGAAGCTGGGTAGTCGTTTTTTCAAGTAGTTTGCCTGTTGTATTTGTTAAGCTTATTGGTCTGTAGTTTTTGAGTGTTGTGGTGACTTTAACTGGTTTAGGTATCATTGCTTACTGACACTGTTTTCCAGTTTGCTGGTAT
>NW_013668528.1:62212-65400 GCF_000517525.1 Limulus polyphemus | reverse complement strand
GTGTTTAAGTAACATTATTGGTTGATGTTTTATGCAATATCTGTTTACGTGATACATTATTTGGTATTTCTGTTGTGTTATTGGGTACTGGAAATATATTTGTAAATACGTTTTGGTTTTGTGAGGTATATTCGTCGACTCTTTGTTGTCCAAAGTATTATAATCTGGAAATGTGAAAGTTGTTTGTGTTATCACAATACTGAAGTTTTATGTTGATTTGTTGGTGCGACTTGGTTGTTATAGTGGAGTATGAGCTAAATTATTTGAGTATTTTTCTAGTTATGTAGTGATTTAATTTTAGCCCAGAATTTTCTATTGAGTTACAGAAGTTTCACGTTTTTGCTTTTTGATGAGCAATTTAACTTTTGCAGTTGCTTTGTTTTACAAGATTAGAAAAAGAAAACTTATTGTAACAAAATTTGTTAACTAATAGTGTTGCACCATGATGTACTGCATATACTTTGCTTTCCTTTCTAGCTTAAGTGTAAATTTTGAAAAAAATTCACTGTTCTCTCGTTTGGCACATATTATTCGTCGAGAAGGTTTTTAATTTTCACATTAAGTGTTAACTGAGTCAAGCAAAATATGACAGATGTTGTCTGTTTCTTTTCCAAGAATAACAGCTTGCATTTAAATTAATGAATACTAGTTATTCTTGTCGGCAAATTGGACGATATTGTAAGTGGACTCTTGACCACCAGCCATTGGTCACTGCCCTTACAGAAAGCAATGGCTGTTTTAGTGTGACTGAAACTTAAGAGTTTATGGTAATATTTAAGACAATGTGGGACTTGAAAGACTACTATCTACAACTGAACAAACTGCCACCACAGACTGTTCGACGCCCAACACAATCCCCTCAGACTCCGAAGCAGACTCGTGCTATTCACTGGCCCTGTCCTCTTCAAATTCAAACAACCTCACTGTAGCCAATGACGGTTTCATCACTGTGAAGCAGAAACCAAGAAGAAAGATGTCACCTAGGGTAAGTATTACTCGAGAACAGAACCCACACAAACCATAGGTAGATAACAATAGAGCCAATCTCACACAAACCACAGACAACACTATAACTTCAAACAACACGTCCGCCTCTACTTCTAGCAAGTCACGCATACCTGCTATTATTTTCCAGGGTGTCACAAACACCCTACAACAACCCCAAATTACTTTGAACTTCGTAAACTCTTCCCGGACTTGAAAGTTAAAGAAATCAAATGTTTACTTAATGGAAAAGGAAGCCTGGTTATCAAGAGTAAAAACCCCAAAGATTATGCACACTGTCAGACTTTTATGTATAAGCTGCATTCTTTACATTAGGTGTCTGTAACTTGTTGGCGATAAATTTGAACAATAAACGCACAGTACACAATCCACTTGTTTTAAAATAATATATTCAAAGCAATAATACTTGAAGACGGCTTGAATGGGTAATGAAGAAAACTTTAATATAAGTTTAACATAACAGCAAATGTACAACGTTATATCTATTAAAACACAGAAATTTTAAACAAAGAACCAAACATAAACAAACGAAAAATCAAGGAATCCATCTTAATTGAACAAAACAACCCTAAACCAACACCCTGGGGTGCCAAGATATCTCTTCTAAGTCGTGCAACAGTATCCAGTCATGTGACCTCTTTGTTCCATACTATATATATATATATATTGTTGCATCAGTGAGGTCACGTGACTAGTATCACGCCACGTCCTTCTCGAACCTTCGTGAATTATCGGGAGACTACTAGATTGGGGGTAGTCTGGTATATATAAGACCGGCCACAAAGCGACGGGGAGGTAATGAGTAATTGAACTGCAGTCAGAGTATGTGTGTAATTGAACGGAGTATTGTTGAAGTCGAGCACGTGAGACCTTCGTTAAGAATTATAGCATTTGTTATAGAGCGACTTTTGAAATTAAGTGTATCACAAAGTTATATTCAGAAAGAATAAACCAGTTTTATTTAAGAAAGGATTTGTGTCGCAAAAGTTTCGTCGGAACGAATTTACGGAAGATTAACTAACGAACGGAGACGTAACAAATTGGTGTCAGAAAGTGGGACAAAAAAAATGGAAATGAGAGGCGGAAAATCAAACTACAGCTTAGCAGACTTGATGGCAGCAATACAAGAGCAGCAAAAGAAACAAGAACGATTGTTTGTTTATAATTATGCACAAAGCTACACAAGGGCTATCTGTGCTCTGCCCACCACGGGTATCGAAACCCGGTTTCTAGCATTGTAAATCTGCAGACATACCGCTGTGCCACTGGGGGGCAAAAAAGAAGATAGTCAACAGCACTCACCATCCGCTCTTGAGCTGCTTTTCTTCAGGCCACATAGTGAGATTTGACCCTCACTCTTGTAACACAACCAGAAGTCCAAAGTTTGGGGGTACGTTTTTGTGCCGATTAGATGCGAACCATGGACTCTTGGATTCACAAGCCGGGCGTGTTAAAGAAGAACGAGAAATTAAACAAGAAGAGAGATTACAGCAGTGGTTGGAGGAAAAAGAAAAGAAACAAAAAGAACCAGGAAAGAAACAAGAAGAGAAATTACAGCAGTTGTTGGAGGAAAAAGAAAAGAAACAAGAAGAACGAGAAAAAAAACAAGAAAAGAAACAAGAAGAGAGATTACAACAGTTGTTGGAGGAAAAAGAAAAGAAACAAAAAAAGAGATTACAACAGTTGGAGGAAAAAGAAAAGAAACAAGAAGAGAGATTACAGCAGTGGCAACTAGAACAAGAAAAGAAACAAGAAGAGAGATTACAGCAGTGGCAACTAGAACAAGAAAGGAAACAGAAAGAAAGTATCCAACAGTTGCAGGAAACTCAGCAGCAACTACAGGAAAATCAACAACAGTGGCAAGAAGTACAAATGGAAAACATTAGTAAATTTAAAAGCGAATTAGATACATTAAAGGATGATTTATTGTCTTTTACACAAGGAGGATACATTAACCGTCGACTTAATCAGCCCCAGACAATTGACAAGCCCCTTCCAGACCCTGCAGCTAAACCCTAATGCAGACATCTTCAACCTTGTTAGAAGTCACATCCCAGTAATAGGAGTGATCCAGTGTGAAGGAAGCCATAGGAAGCATATAGAGCACAATTTGAGCTCCTGGTAGAATTGAATGGATGGGAAGAGGAGCAGAAAGCAGTATATTTGGCAACGAGCTTGAAGGG
>NW_013668528.1:61055-62086 GCF_000517525.1 Limulus polyphemus | reverse complement strand
AATACTTGGACAGTTGTCAGCAGACGAGAGACACAACTATAGAGCATTGGTAGCGGCTCTAGAACTCAGGTATGGAACCCAAAATCAGTCAGAAGTCTACAGGGCTAGGTTTAGGACGAGAGTCCGTGCTAAAGGTGAGAGTGCGCAAGAGCTGGCACAGGACTTGGAAAACATGGCACACAAGGCCTACCCAACTGCACCAACCTATCTCCTCAAGCGGTTTCTGAGGGATCAGTCCGTAAATGCCTTGGACAGTCCCCAACTGAAGATACAAGTGAAGCAAGCACACACCTACCATGCAGGATGGAATGGCCAGAGCTCTCGAATTTGAATCCTACGTTAAGTCCAGCACAGAGGTACCAAGGCTGATACAGTCATCTGGATTCAAGGTCAGAAAAGGTCAGCTTTCAGAGAAGTTTGACAAACTTTGCTGGCACTGTAACAAACTTGGGCACAAGAGAGCTCAATGCTGGAAACTTCAACACAGGGGAGATGATACAGCAGGAAAGGCTGCTACACAGAAAGGTTGTTGGAACTGTGGAAAGCACGGACATATGAGGAGCCAGTGTAGGATGAATATTACCAACAAGTCGGCTTCAAGGAGACCAGTAGTGGTTGGTGTTGAGCGATGCCCACCAACCCCCATCTTGAAAGTCCCAACAGCTAGGTGTAAAATGCCAAGCACACACAGTGTCTATGTGACAGGAAAGCTGGATGGCCAAAGGTTCAACTTTGTCATAGACCCTGCGTCTCAGCAAACCCTTGTGAGCATCAAGGTGTTAGATCACGAAGGAGTACCAGAAGCCATACAGAAGCTTTATGGTGTGACAGGACATTCTACAAGATTGTGGAGACCAGTGTGGGTACCTATTGAGCTCATGGGCATAAGGGACAAAGAGAAAGTATACTTGGCTGACATTGAAGAAGAATGCATATTAGGATTGGATTATCTACTACCAAGGAAGTTTGTAATTAATTTTGATGAAATGACGTTTGGGAACAACAAAGGCCAAGTTCCGGTAACTGTTAAA
>NW_013668528.1:55436-60014 GCF_000517525.1 Limulus polyphemus | reverse complement strand
TAAGAGGGTGACAACGTGACGAAATAATGTAATGTGTGTGTAGATAGTGAGTAATTGAACTGCAGTCAGAAGTATTATTGACGTTCGTTGATATAGCGTTTGTTTTAGCGCGAATATTGAAAATAAGTGTATCGTAAAGTTGTATTCGGAAAGAATAAACCAGTTTTATTAAGTAAGGACTTGTGTCGCTTAAGTTTCGTCGGAACGAAGTTACTGAAAGTTAATTAACAAACGGAGACGTAACAGTATTTTACTTATTTCTTTGGAATGATGTAGTTCTTTCAATTTGCTTTAGATAAGGAAGACGGAATATGTTGAACTCCGATAGGTATATCTGTGTCCTCTTGTGTTATAAATAAACAATGTTGTTTATCTTGAGTACTATTATCCTTTTTTATTGTGAACCTTGTACAGAAATTGTTAAGACTTCCAACATATGAATTTCAACTTAATAGTCCTCTAATGGCTAAAAATCGAGTTTCGATACATGCGGTAGACAGAGCACAGATAGTCCATTGTATTTCTTTGTGCTTAATAACAAATAAATAAATTATGCTTAGTAAAACTTATACTGGAAATGTTCAACATACCTGGATATTCCCAATCTTATTTTTATGTTTTGCTTGTATAATGTGAAAAATTATTCTCTTAATTTCTTGAAAGTTTCACACTTTTTCGATTTCTGTAAAAAATATTATCATAATGTGTGTATATATATATATACACACATACATACAGCCAAAGAAATTATTATACTCCATATATTTTTGTATTAAGTTTCTTTAGAATTATGGGATGAATAGCTTCATTTCTCCGATTGGCACTGTCAGCCGCATAAGGGAGGAGGTGTGTGGGGAACGGAAATGGGAGTGAAATACTAATTTTTAAAACGAACTGTTATCTGATTAAAACGGTAATATAGCATTTATATATTTTTTATCAAACTACATTTAAATTGCGTATGATGATTTAATCGTAGGATTGGGAATCTGTCGCTTAATCCTAAATACTAAACTTTAATCTCTAAGTTCTAGTACTAATACTACTAGTAATACTACTTTTAGTTTTACTAAGGACAGTGAGTAAGGTCTTACAAATACGAGTAATAATATTAACATGACCTTAGTCTTACTACAGTACTACTAGTACATTATAGTATTACTATTAGAACTGAAAGTAAAACTAAAAACATCAACTGAAAAACTAAAGTAAAGGCTACTGAGTAATGTAATGCCTAATTGCAAGTTTTAATACACTACTAATATTATTGCTAGTATTAATAATAGTATTACTATTACTTAGTACTACTGGATTAACTATAATTATTATTATTATTACTGTTAGTCTATGCCAAGTACTACTGATAGTGATAGTAAGTTGAGTAACAGTAACGTTCTGGCAGTGACACTGAAACTTTAGTAACAGTAGACTAAAGTATAAGTATAACCATAGTATAAGAGCCATATTTCTCTGTTCCCACACCTCCAGGTGTGTGCTGTACACATTAGTGGATAGACTAAATTAAGCATTATCACTGCTGTTTTATTGCAGTTAAAAAAACAAAAAAACACCATATACAGTAGAGCAATATTGTATGTCAATTTTAAAGCCCATAAGCGTGAACAACTAGAAGTTAAAAACAGTAAGAGGGTCAAATGTTATAAACAAAATAATTGCTTTTATGTTGAGATAATTCTTATCATTAATCTGTGCAACAGGCCTGTGTCATGAATAATATGAACTTGTTAGATCTTAAGAGTGAAAAGTAAATTGTGTTATAATATGTCAACCACACTATATCTGTTTTATCTGGGCTCATCGGGTTGATTGGAATATAAGACATAGTAGTGGTCTTGGGGCTATATATTTCATCACTTTTCATGAACACCAACTTTTATGGTGTAAACCAGATTGAGCAAGTTAATTATAAATATTAGTATTTCTATAAACTAAATGAAATAAAACTATGATGTAGAGAAAAGTATAATGTAGGAGCAAAGTGCAGAACAAGTTTTAAAGGTAGACTAAACTGTTATTATTGTGATGCTGGAAGAATATGAAATAAAATAAAGACCTTAAAGCACTAGTTTTAACTGAGGATTTTGACTTAATTGGAAAAACTCAATCTTGGTTAAATGTAGACAATTTTAGTGATATAAATTAGTTTGAAGTACAAGGTTATAAGTTATTTAATAGGGATATAGTACTACAAAATAGGGGAGGAGTGGTTTTATATATAAAATCTGAGTTACATCCTATTGAAGTTGAGGATATCAAATATTTTAGCAAGGAGATTGAATCCAATTGGGTATCTATTAGTGGATATAAAGGGAAAATGCTTTTAATGGGAATTTGATACAGACCACCAAATTAAACATAAATTTAATGAGAAACTCTACAGTAAGATAAATAAGTTAGTTATTTATGAGAACATGTGTTTTTTTTGGGGGGAGGGGAAGGTGATTTCGGGCATATAAGTTATTATAATGATTTAAAGGCAACAAGGCCATCTAGACCACCCAATCCACTACACTAAAATAAAAATAAAACACACAGAGTCAGCACTTACTATTTAAATATTATTCTAGCTTTCCCTTAAATTAACTGCATCTACCATATCTGAAGGCAATCTATTCAAAAGGCCAAACATCTTGTTAGAAAAATAAAGTTGTCTTAGCTGAAGATGACTCCTACCATGCCAAAATTTGTCCCCAAGTTTACTATTCTAACCTTAAATGTGAAAAAAAGATGATGCATCAACACTACCAATTCCCTTAACAGTCTTAAACACTTCCATTAGATCCCATTTAACTCTTCTTTCTTCAAAAGTTCAGATATTTTAAATCATCCTTGTTTGACAAACTTTCCACCTCGGGTATCATTCTAGTAGCCCTCATTTAAGTTCTTTCCAAAAAGTCTATGTCTGTTTTAAGGTAAGGAGCTTAAGACTAAACACAATACTCCAAATGTGGGTTTTATAAATCTTTAAATTTCCCAATTTTTTCTTAACAAGCTCAAAATTAATGTAATCATCTTGTTCAACCTTGTTTTCATCTAACAACTGTTTAGGATGAAAAATAGCACTTAAATCTTTGTATTAGAAACTGAAGAAAAAGTAGAATTTAATAACCCAGCCATTTTAAAATCATCAGATAATAGCTTTCCTGTATTATCCCATAAAGGCCATACTGCCAGGTTAACAATTTGCTTATCCTTAATGTATTTACTGAAATCCTTACTGTTAATCTTCATTTTTTTTCAGCCAAACTTTTTTCATATAGTTTTTGATTTCCTAATTTCCCATTGATCAACTCTCATGAACTTCTGTAATCACTCAAATCTTCTATCTGTGCTGTCAATCTAAACTTTCCTATATTTATAATGTTTTCTTTAATTCTGTCCTTTTTACCCTTTATGAGCCAATCTGGTTTTTTATTTGCACCCTCTTTTTATTTTTGGCTATAAGGAACATACCAATCTTGAATATTTAAAAACTTATTTTCAAACGTTTTCCACATGTGATTAGTATCTCCATTTAATTCAGTTACTCAAGTCACAACAGATAATTCTTGTCTGATCTCTTCAAAATGTTTTTTTTTTGGAAATTTGGAACCAAAATCTCATTTTTTCCTTATCTCCATATTCAGGAAAACATCAAACCTAATTGAGCGATGATCACTTGCATCTAAATGTTCACCAGTCTTTATGTTATTGACTATTTTGATATTAAAAGTTAACTGTATATTTAAAATACCATTGTTTCTAGTAGGTTCCATGACCAATTGGTGAAGAAAACCATTTGGCCAGGGAACCTACAAAACCCAGTTCTCTCATGATTTGATGATAAATTTCCCAATCTATATCAAATGTTGTCTATCCAACATGCAAAGTAATTTTAATTTTGAAATTGAAAATATTTTTATGTATCAGAAAATTTTCAAACTTCACGTGAAATCTTTATAATGTCCAGATAGTTATCAAGTGTTTCTTAAGAAAAAACTTTATATTTTATCTGTTATTTTCAGTAACGAATCTTTGTTTGGGTTTGGTAGATTTGATTCATCTCATAAAAACCGTAAAAAAATTAGTAAATAAATATAAATTATGCCTCTCTCATTCTAGAATAACAACAGTTTATAACATGAAAACATAAATGTTTAGATAAGTATCTTACATCTCATAACATTATACATTTGTACATATATTTATTGTTTTGATTATATTGACCTTTCAGCCGTGCCTGGCTAACAGTACAGAAGTTACAATGATGTGGCACACGTGCACTCATGTTACCATATCCAGTAATATAAAATAGACCTTTAGTCTTTACAAAGTGACCTGTCTTGGCTGCATTTTAGTCAACTATTATTTTGTAAAATACAGTCATATTTCAATCATTATACATTATATATGTGTATATATTATTGCTATTTAGAAATAAGTTCTTAAACTTATTTTTCTTAAAACATAGAACAGTAAATAAAGAAGTAAGGCAAACAATTATCTCTTCTAGTTATGACCTTTGTACTCAGTTGCTGCTTGACGTAGGTTGCTAAGCCTTTTAAAATTTCACATGTG
>NW_013668528.1:50625-54813 GCF_000517525.1 Limulus polyphemus | reverse complement strand
TATTCTTAGCTTGTCAATATTGGTAATTTGAGTTCTTAATTCATACCAAACTATAGACTTAGTATTCTGACCTCACAAACATTTGAACCAGTGCTGCATTCAACATACCATGTGAGACACAAAAATCAATGTTTATCTGTGTTTTTTAATATCTTCTTTTAAATTAAGAGATTGAGTAATATATATAGTACTAAAATTTGAATTATAATCCACAATTTGATACCAAAGTTATTGACATAAATTCAAGAAATAGTAGTTCAATAAAATTTTGAATGTGAGTCAGCAAACGAGATGACATGGCCTTTCACCTGTGACTTGTCTGGAAAGGGTTAATTATGATCTCATTAATAGTGAAATTATTTATCTCGCTGTATTTCTCATTAATTTCATCAGTTTCATTAGCTGGTCTTCAAAAGTTTCCAGCTAAAAGCCTTTTCCTCTTGTAACTCTTAACAAATAACTAAATACATTCAACTTTGCTGTTGGCTGTAATATCCTTGAGTTTTAGACAAAAAGCCACTCCCCTTCTCTGTAGTACTTTATTCCTATTGAATAACCTATTACCCTGTATTTCAAAGACATTTTTGTCGTCGAAATTGTTTACATTTAACAAAGTTTCAGTTATTCTCATTACATCCAAATTCCCTGTTCCCATTAGTGCTCTGAAGTCTTTTATTTCTTATACTTTTAGCATTACAATAGTAACAATTTAGCTTACTCTCAAAATTAGAACTTTATTTTGTTCCTACACTATACTTTCCCATCATATTTTTTCTTCAATTAGGTTGTTCTATCCCTCACCACTGTCTAATCCTTTATTAAAGCTCCTTAGAGTTGAGTTATTAACCCTTTCAAACAAGCCAACCCGTTCTATTTATATATAGACCTTCCATTTCAAAGAGCTCCATTTTTCCTTCCCACAAGTCCAATTAGCCAACTTACTTGTCCTTACATATTGACGTAAGCCTACATTTTTTCTTAATTAGATATTTCCGAAAAAATTAAGTTATTAAAGCAATTTTCTTTAAATGATTGTATTAATCACTTATTTATCAGCTATGACCTACTCTTCTCTCTGCCTTATGTAATTAGCCCCTATGTGCACTATCAAGTTCATCACCACTGGCTCCACTATAGGCTTTAGGCTTTACTATATCACTTACTCTGTTAGTTTAACAATTACTGCTTTAAAATGGTATGTTGTGTTGCTTTCTGTTGAATTTATTATATATGTGTTTAACTAAAAATATGATAAATTTACTTGAAAAATACCATTGTTTAATTTTATTGTTTTGAAGCTGGGAAACTATAAATTGCATTGCCTAAAATAACATTGCATCATGTGAGGACAGCAATAAATACTTTACCCAGTAGAATGTTTATATAATAATTTCTATATGCTCTTTGTTATATATTTTTATTCTGAGTGCAATTTTATTAATTAAATTTATCAAGTCAGCAGTGATCCTGTTTGTTGAAGTCGGTGGCGTATTTTCTGTGTTACTGCGTTTACTGGCAGTAAACCAGCCTTGTGAGCATCAAAAAATAGTGTTTTAGTCAACATTAAAATATTTTAATCTCATCCATTACTAGCACAAATATATAATTACTGCAGTTTTGAAAAAGCAGTTACACAAGATGTTATTTACACGAGATATAGCTATCATTGACTGTGAAAGTACTGATTATATGTGTCTTCTGTGGTGATTGGTGCAGCGAAGACAGTTCAGCCTATCAGCATGTGTTAAATACCTTGGAAGTATATCACTATGATTGCAGCACAAAGAAGGGTAGTAAGTTCCAGATGGCACTAATTTAGTATTATTTATTATGCTAAATGGTAATTTATTTTTAGTTACACATTTTTCTTGATGATTTTTATATGTTTTGATTACTGTTATACAAGTGTATATATATGAGATAAACCAAAGCTACTGGCCAGGATATGCCACTGGTTGAAGTGGATATGTGTAATCTTACATTAAGTACACTCTATGTAAAAACACCATCTGATATGTAATGAATGTAAAGTGAACACTTACATGTGTATGGTTTTGCCACATCCTTTAGTCAATATTTTGCTGCATTAAAGGCCAAACAGTGAGGTATTTTAATCACAATTACATCAGAACAACAACAATATAATGGTTTAATATAGCCAAATGTCATTGCTTGATAGTAATGTGTATTATTTATACTATAGAGATCAGTGGTGAAAAGCCTTGGGCGTCTGTCAAATTTGGTTCCATGCTATTTTATTGCAGGTCATTTTACTGCCATGACATTCTACTGCCAGCAAAGGGATGCAGCAATTAATTGTTTCATTTGAAGGTTTTCTGCGTGTATAGAAATTATCGGAATATTATAAAAACAACTATTATCATGTCAAAAAACCTTGAACACAAATATTATGTCATGAAATTTTGACCCCTGCAAACATAAATAACAGTATGCATATTTGCCATATAGTGATAGCCAGCCTTTTTTTTTTCACAGCAGATTATTCAATTACTTCATTATTCTGTTTTTAAAGTTCTTTACTGTGCTAGGAAATGTTTTGTTTTAAGAACATAATTATTTGTACCTACTTGCTTTTTGTTATTGTTTTAATTTTGGAGAATAAAGTCATTCACTATAATTTTTGAGAATAAAGTCGATCACTGTGCTAGGAAATGTTTTGAGAACATAATTATTTGCAGGCAGTAAAATGCACTGGCAGTCTTTTACTATGGCAGTAAAATGTCGCAGCAGTCACATGTCGGCAGACAAATGACTGGCAGTAAGATGTTGTGATACCATCAAATTCTTAGGGTGAAGTTTTGAAATATGAGGATGAACACTTAAATTATTAGTGATAAAATTAATTATACCCCCTGTAAAAGTTAGACCTTGCTTTCATATCATAAGATGGATACCTTGGGATAATTTTTTGTGTCTTTTTAATGGAATGGTTGAAAAAGATGAAGAAATTGTTATTTGTGAAATTATGATGCAGTCTGATGAATATTTACTTTGAAACTGGTAAAAGTCATCAATATTTTCCACTTTAACTATCTTGAGATAGTAAGGGTGCTTAACACCAACCCCTGCTTCTGTGAAGCTATACTTACTATAATTATGAATTTACTAAGTGTATATTCATGAAATTAAGCAAGGTTTTTATATTTAGCAACCATTACAAGTTTTTTATACATAAATAAATCATATTTGTTATAAAGTGTTTTTTACAAAACATTTTCTTTGTGTCTACAGAGTCAGTGCAACTCAAACTGACTGGTCCGAGTGCAAGGTGATTTTTATTGCTAAGCATAAAAATACTTTTTTCAATTTACAGTTTTCATTTTTAATTTGCATAACCAGTAGCACATCCTAAATTTTTTATTAGTAAACATTTATATTTTATCTGTCATTTTATCTACATAAATCATCAATGTACTGTGAAATTGAAATTAAATTTTGAAAGCTATGAAATAAGCTGACCTTTTTCTTCATCTTATTTCAATAATTGATGATTTTAAATTATAATTTTACATTATTTACAATTTCTTCTGTTTGCTTTTTTTATATAGTTAATTTTCTTTAGTTTTATAGTTTTACTTTGGTATTTTTCATGTTTGAAGTGTGATACATCAACTGCAAACATTTTATAAACTTGTGCAACTTTGGACTCATGTGCTCAGTTACCTAAGTTCTTAAACTTTAAAGTTCTTTTTTGTAAGTCTTTGTCAACAGAAAAATTAATTTACCTTTAAAATTTACATTTTGAAACATAAGAGACAAATCACTAAAATAGGATGTCCAAAAACAGCTATAATGGCCCTTCTAACTAAGTTATAACTAGGTCATAAAATTTTTTAAATGCTATAAGCACTAAGTTCCATTACTACCAAGTTAAAGAATAAAAATGTCTTATCATATATTGCTGACAATGTAAAGAAGTCCTACAATGAACATAAACAAGAAGAGATTGATAAATAGATACAGAAATATAACATCAATATTCTTCAAATAACAGTTAAAACTATTTTGTAAGAATGTCAATTTCAGTGTCTGAACAGGATCTTCTGATTGGTACATGTGATATCAAATTACATGTGTCTGTTGTCATATTGGGAAATTTGAGTTATTGCCACAAGGGCAAATAAATATGAGCTCTATCAACTCAAGGGCAAATAAATATGAGCTCTA
>NW_013668528.1:36773-49727 GCF_000517525.1 Limulus polyphemus | reverse complement strand
AGGTGGTTCGTTTAACTATTATACATGATGTACATTTTTTGGGGGGGTGGTTAATGAAAGTGTTTCAAAATTTGACATTAATTTCTTGACGACCTAATACTTACTAAGAGCATTCAACTCATGAACCATTTTTTGTATTTTATTTGCTTCTGTGGTTGGTACAATTGTAAATGTCTTTTAAAGTAACTGGCAAATACTTTGCAGTTGCCAAGCATGTTAGTTTTAAATCTTGCTGTTGGAACAGGAGATAAACTTGTGAAATGTGTTAATAGTTGGTTGGATGGTAAAAGACAGAAAGTTATTAATGGGGTGAAATCAAAGTGGATTAATATTGTAAATTATGTGCCTTGTTTTTATTGATAATGGAATAACCAGGATATTTACAAGTATTATGAAATAAATATGAAATTCAAGTTGTTCCAAATTGTTTTAAGTGCACAAAGTAAACAATTGTTTATTTATATATCTTTTGAATTATATTCCAATCTCTTTAATGTTAGTTTCTTTTAACAGTATCTGTTAAGTGATTAATATATGTATTTGTTTTCATTATTACTGATTTATTTATTACATAATTTTAATTATGAGTATTATTTTGCACTGTAAGCATATTTTGTTTGTGACTTGCACCAAATCATCTAAGTTGGTTGAACTTTGTGAGATACAATATCTATAACTGTGAACTTGAGGGCACCCAACTGATGGATCACTGCATTCTAATCACTATCACTGTAAGCATATTTTGTTTGTGACTTACACCAAATCATCTAAGTTGGTTGAACTTTGTGAGATACAATATCTATAACTGTGGGCTTGAGGGCACCTAACTGATGAATCACAGCATTCTAATCATTATCACTGTAAGCATATTTTGTTTGTGACTTACTCCAAATCATCTAAGTTGGTTGAACTTTGTGAGATACAGTATCTATAACTGTGAACTTGAGGGCACCTAACTGATGGATCACAGCATTCTAATCATTATCATTGTAAACATATTTTGTTTGTTACTTACACCAAATCATCTAAGTTGGTTGAACTTTGCGAGATACTATATCTATAACTGTGGGCTTGAGGGCACCCAACTGATGGACATTGCACACTTCTACATCATTTTTATATTAAACTAGTTACATTTGCTATGTTAATTTTTAGTTCTAACCTATGTAAGTAGCTTGCTTTGAAGATCTGCAGTTTTGCAGAGAGATTTGAATTACTTAATGAGCTGGTTTAACATTTGATAAAAATAATGTTATGCTTATTAGTTCTCACAGTGTTAATTTTCTTATATTTTCTTAAGGTGATGTTGATGAAAGAAAAGGAGCTAGCAATAACTATTACAAAATCTCCAATATAAGATTTAAAAAACTCAGACTGATTCTAGTTAAAGCAGTTTTATATTTCAAATAGAGTAGTTGGCTTGTGGAATAGTTGTTCCCAGGTCTGGTAAAAGCTGTAATGTTGAAGGAGCTTAAGAGGAGATTGGATGAATATTTTAGAGACATGGAATTTAGGAAATGGGCTTGTATGTAATTTGAAGTAGGAATGTATATGGGGTAATCAGCATAGACTAAATAGTATAGGAGGAGGTTCCCCAAATAGCTCATCATTCAAGATTTGTTCAGCACCCTTTAAGGAAAATGTCTGATGTGATTTTCTGTGAGAGAAAGCCTTGCCAAACATCTTCATGTATATTTTCAAGTCAAAATGTGACATAATTTTTTTTAATAGTACCATACTTTTCCATCCAAAATGTGTTGATATGAAATCAGAATTACAACCCATTTTTTCTATTAACCCTAAAATCACAACTAAACATCTTACAGAATTCAAATTTTCAAAACTAAATTTTCTGGTAATATTTTTCACTTCTGAAGAATTTGAAGCCTATATTATCAACCAGTCTGAAGCTGTGAAGGAAAATATTGTTTTCAAGATCTGTTATTTTCACCCAGCAACTTCCTTTACAAAAGGCGATAGCTCTAAATACATTAAAATTGTTTCATTCATTTTCATCAGTACTTAACTAACTTGTTTATCAGGAATCCAAATAGTTTTTGTTTGTTGGTTCAAACTAATTCAACTTTACTTCAATGCTTATTATTTTTTGTGGACATTTAACAAATTTGTTAAATTGTCAATTTATAACAATGAGTCATAATCCCAAATAATGAAAACCAGATATAGATGTAAACAACTTCTTTCCAGACACCATCATCTTTAACCAGAAATATTTTCTGATCAAAATTGGGCTTAACAATACAGTGAATACTTTTTCAAAATAGCCAACTATCTAACATACTATAAGCTGACTGTGAATAAAGTGATTTGGGATTAAATTGAGCAATGTTGTGACATTGTGGGATTCTGAAAATCACACCAGATCTTTCTCTGAAGTTGTTGAACAAAGCATGAAAACCCAGATTATTTCTCCTAGATATCTTTTATCCCTTGGAAATAAAAAGGAAATGCTCTGAGAGAATCAGAGGCTTTACACTAACTATTTTTGCTTTATTAGACAGACCATTAACAGTATCAGAAGACTTCTTGCAATCCAGTTTCTGATGTTACTTTTAGCATCAGAACAGATCTGAATAAAGACTGTTTAATTCTGCTGCATAACGTGGCTTGTTTTCAGAGTTTAACAACATGCAGAGGCAGAATGTTGCATTGCCACTGGTGTTGATATTGCATCATCACAGTATCATAGTTGTAACAGACTAAACAAAATGTGCTGCTACAACAAAGGTAAAAAAACTTTTTTTATATATAAAAACAGAAATCTAAGAAATAACTTTCAAACAATTAGAATAAAAATTTTATCACTTAAAAAGCAATTAGTAAACCCGTGCCTGGTCAGGACAAGGTACAAATGCTAATAAACAATACAACGTAAATTTCAATGTGATTAATTTCAATAAATATCAAAGAAAGTAGGAAAAAGAACCAGCAAAATAAGAAACCTAATTCACCAGAGAATAACACAATGTTTCAAAATTAAACCACTTCTCAATATAAAGAACAGTATCGAGCAATAATTCTTTCTAACTGTATCTTATAAACATACCCATTTTCAAAATGAAGGAAGGCTTTTTATTTAGTGGATAGACCATGAGGTTACATCTTGTGACTACCTATTAACCTAAATCTACATAATATTTCACAACATTAATATTTGTTCATCATCACTAGCAGTTTTATAATACATACTCAAACAAAATCAATGTGCTCTAGATAGAAGGTGATTTATCACTTTAAGGAATAATAAATGAATGGTAAACAAAATATAATTAAAATTTGCAATCTCGCCCAGTGACCATTACAGATTTTAAATTCCCAATCTCTCAGTTAATCAGTATTTTATTTTGCCCAGTATTGTAATGCATTTCAAACAACAAAATTGTTGCTTGTCTGAAATGATGAGGCAACATGTATGATTTTGTCCTTTCTTGCCAATTTTGTGCTAAAATTCCAAACAACTATGGCAGATGTTCATTGTTCTTTTTTGGAATATTGAACTGAAAGTTTCAAATAAAAATTTCTTTTGGAAATAAGTTTTATATTTATTATCTACAAAGACTATTATAGATATAGTATCATACTAGTTACTTGGCACATTGTACAGGAGACTTCTTAACTTAATTTTAATTTTATACACATCATCAAGAAATAATAGTTCCATTACAATGGCTTCAGAGTAATTGCAAGTAGCTTTGGAACATGCCTGCTAAAGAGGGTGCTCCAAAGTTATTCCTAATTTCAGGTTGCTGAACCATAACTTCAAACCCTGTGTAGACCTGATTTGGCATCTTTTATTTCATTGAATTGGAATATGATTTGACTTGAAAATAATATTTACATTTATTAATTATTTTGTCTAAGGCAAGATTTTTCAAACGTTTTTTTGCTGGTCCTCCCATTTGAAAATATTTCATTCTATGATGACCCTTGCCGCCACCACAATAATAGCAAATTAGTGTACACATGGCTATATTAAAGGTGGGGCAGAAAGAGCAGCTGCACCTGGGCCCTGATCATAAAGAAATTTTTATGCTATTCTACTGCCCTGGGCCCCATCTGACCTAAATTCACCCCGAATTTACATACTCTAAAACATCCATTATTACAATATTTTGTATGATATTGTGATGCTCCTACAATAACCTTGCAACCCTCTTTTTGGTTGGAACCTCTAGTTTGAGAAATGGTGGTCTAAGGGATCAACCAAGGCTCTCCATCTATACATAATATATCAAAGCTCACATAATCACTGTGTAAGCTTGTTATTTTCTATTGCTCATGCTCATGACATTTTTGATCTGGCTTTTTAGAAATTACTTCTATTTTGATAGGATTTTATAGTTATTACATTTTTACACTGTGCATGTCTTATTAAATATGCCTTATAGGCTTATGCATTTTGCAGTGTTCACTGACCCAAAGTATTAAAGTCACTTATTCTCTAGCCAATTACTGAATCAAGCTACCTTTGTCCATACCAACTTGTGTTGAACTATTTTTGCTGTTATTTTGGGGTTGTTTTTGAATATTTTTGCTACAGACTACTTTTTGGACAAAACTAGTTAACTACAGTCACATGAGAAGTTGAGACCAAATAGAGAAATGTACTTGCACACCATAGTTTTGGAACTGGAGCTGAGCGAACTAACAGATTAATCAATATAATCAATTACCTTTGAGCAATGATTACATCTATTAGTTTTTTATAAACTAGTTCATTTATTAATTAATGTCACGAAAATAACTGAATGATTGAAATAAGTGTTTCTGGTTATTACTGGTTTTGATTATTCCAGCAACCAACTAATCAAAATTATGATTAAAAGATTGTCATGAAGATAAGCAAATAATTGAAATTAGTGTTTCTGATTATTATAGGGTATACAGGGTATGAACCCACATGTTTGAGGAATTAATTTATGTCTTATTTAATTTTATATAAGCAGGCACAAATATATGGGGAGGTTTAAATCCCCCTTTGTTTTTTTCAGAAGTTAATAAGAAAAATATCCAGTTACTTGTCACTACCATATATCAAAAAGAAACAATATATGTCAATGTTTTTATTTGAATGGGCTATTAATTATCATAATAATTTTTTTTTAAGGTTTTCAAAAATAAACACAGCTGGGGTCTTATTTTCTAAATATCATTTTAAATAATTATAATTTAATTTTAATTAAACATTTTGAAATATTATATCCAACTAATTTTATATTCATATCTATCATCATTTCTAGAAATAAGCTTTGAAATTACTGCATTCTAACCTGACTAAGCAAATCATTTACAGAATATACAGTAAAAGCTTTGTTATCCAGCATCTTCAAATCTGGAAAGCTCTCGTAACCAGAAATTTCAATATCTTCAAATATGAATGCTCATTGTAAGAACTGGCATTCACCCAGAATGTCTGAGAATGCTCTCGAAGATTTTTAGAAGTTTCGATTGTACTTTACTGATGCTGCCACTTAGTGGTGCTGTTGTGGCTTTGTTTAGGTTCTTTCCTGCAGAAAAGTTTCAGTTGTTAGCCACCTCTACTGTGATTCACATTGTGCTTACATTATCTGTAAATATTTTCTACATCTTGAACTTAAAACTTTGAAAACTTTTATCATTGCTACGGATGATGTAGAAATACTGTACTTTCAAACATTAATAAGGTCTCAAAATTTTTCATGTAAAATGTCATAAAGGAAATGCTTTTGCAACTGAAATTTTCACCTATCTGGCACTGCCCAGGTCTGGCAGATGCAGGATAATAATGCTTTTACTGTATTAACAGTATTTCAACTTGGGTTACTTTAGGACAATATGGTCAATACTGATTATTCCCAAATATTATATTTTTGTGGTGGAAATTCCTTCTTTCATATAAAAATTACAAAAGAATTGGTTTACAGACCTACTCATCTAACTTTTAAAAAGTTTACTGGTGCCACATCTTTATTGTAAAAATGAAACCTCACTAGAGCTAGTGTGGGGAATACAAACATTTTATGGCAATACAATAATACTATATTATCTGAATAGACTTTCTGGCTTTATTCTTATTCATTCCTTAGTTATTTTCACACCTTGTAAGATAAAGCTATAACTATCAAAAGTTTTCTTTTACAAAATAAATTGATGTTATTCTAATTTATATGCTCTTTGACTTTAAATTTAGGCTACAGAAAGAACAGTAAAAGTACCAGGTTTTCACTTTAGCTAAATACTCATTTGTCTTAGAAATAAAATTGGTTATAATTATTTCCCTCGGTTTGTTACAAAACATTTTAAATAAGTGTCTAGTTATAAATACAACACTTATGGCCCAAACATTGTCATAAACACACTTATAAAAGTGTAAAACAATACTTAATTGTCTGGAATAACAAGTATGAAAAGTGCACAAAGTATTGTTGCTACAGGTGACTGATAAATGAATACAACTGTTGCGTTGTTTGTATGATACATATTCATGTACAAAGTTTAGGAGTGAAAAGAAACTTAATTGTAAATTACTGTGGCTGAAGTCTGAAGACAGGGTTTTCTCTGGCTTTTCATTTATTTTGCCATTTGATAAACTTTTCTGACAAATTTTAAGTTCAATTTTATATTTTAATATTAACTACATTTCAACTATTTTAACGCAAAAATATTTTTGAATCAATATTTTGGCATTTTCTGGTATTCATTTACTGTAATTTATGAAGAGAAAAGTTCATAAAATTTTTGTACAGCTGCAAAGTGTTTTGCCTCTAAAAAAGCAACCCAGTTTTTGATTAATTTAGAATTTCTCAACTCACCAAGCCATTAAACCTACATCATGACTTCCATAATTTCTGAAACATTACAATCACACAGAAAATCAAACAAAAAAAGTGTTGAAATTGATTATATTTTGGTAAATATATTACAAAGATGAATACCATTACTGAATTGTATTGTTTGATATAAATAGTGTAATGTTGACAATGATTGTTTTTCATAAAACATGAACATTTCATAATAAATGTCATATCATATATGAGAATGAGGCATTTTTGTGATATTAGATTCAGTTAAAACTTTATAAAATGCATATTGTTTTTCTGCTTGCAAATAGGTAACCTGGTCTTGATTCAGCAATCCAAACAAATAATCATGATTGGTGGACTCTTTATATATAACCACAAAGGAGAAGTTCTTATTTCTCGTGTCTATCGAGATGACATAGGGTAAGTAGTCACTGTTACGTACATGTTTAACCAGTGTGTACAGGTACCCTTGTTCCATATATTAATGTCTTAGTTTGAGTAATTGTGTTATTATGTAACTTCTTTTAGGCCTGATTTGATAAATACATATTTGATAAAACTTTTGTGTGAGAACAAAAAAAATCTCAAAGCAGATGTTTAAAATGTTGAGAAATAACTAGATATTGTAAAGCTTACAATTTACAGGTATATGATAATGAATTACTTAATTAAAATGGGGGGCTGTAATTGTAGAGAGTAAGGTAGATGTGTATTTGGGAAAAGTGAACCTTGAGTGTTCTGAAGTATATTGGAGAAAATTATAGATATGTTATTTTGAGTTTGAGATGTTTTTGATAATATGCTTACTTCCAACACTTGATATGTCGAAGAAAAAATTGTGAATGCCTCATAGTTTATCGGGAAAATGCAAAGAGGTTATAGTTATGGGAGATTTAAGTTTAGAACTATTCACGTGGATTGTGAAGATTTTGATAGTAAAAGTGATATAGTATAGGACATTTTAGTTCTGATGAATATCTTGGTAGCATGCGTAGATCAGAAGTTAGGGATAATTAAGTAAAACAAAATAAAAAAAAATGCTATAATTTCAAATCAAATCAGAAGAATGTTCTTCCTTGTTAACCCTATCTGCACCAATGAGCATCCTATTTTTATGCACAGCTTTAGAAGTCTTACCTGTAATCAATGCAAGTTTGTTTGGTTTTTAGAAATTTTCTATCCATTCTATAGTGTAGGTTTGTTTGGTAAGAAACTATCATTCCTCAAGGTTTACATTCTTACCCAATTTTCCTTTTCTTTCTCTGGTGTTATTATTACAGCCTTTCATTGCCACCCTTTTATGACCTTGCATCATGTAATGTGAACAGCTACAATTTATTTACACATGAGAAGAGTTTAGCACCAGTCAAAGCATAGGCTGTCCTTTAATTGTGGATTCCTGTCACAGCACATTTCTCATTGTGCAGTTCAGGGTGACAACTAGCCAGAAGCAGCAGCTTTTACTTTGTACCTTATTATCATTAATTATTTTGTATAACATTTAATGTTATAGTAATTTTATATTTAATCACTGGGTATCCAATGTAAATATATTATTTTAAATCTGTTACTTCCACTACTATTTTATTCTTGGGGTGTTTGTCACTGGCTTTCCACCCTCCAATAATCACCTCATGGTTTGTCTAGTTATAATGCATAATTCAATTTGAGTTGCAACTGTTCTTTCCACATACTTCTGTACTTGCTAAACTTCATACTTCTGCCTACTTTCCTTCAGTCTTTCTTTTGGCTAGTGTTATTCCTTATCAGTTGCTTGTTCAACTTTTGACACATTAGTTTAATACACTTTATTATACCACTGACTGTTCTTGTGGTACATATCCTCTAAAGCAAGAGAAAATTTTTGATTTGTTATAATAAATGTTGATGTTAGTTACTTTGCCTCAGCTTAAAACATACTTCAGGTTTTATTTTGTTGTAGGTAAAGTATACATCATAAATGGATTGTTGGATTTTGTATGGAGATAAACTTGCGAAGTTGTTTTTCTTTCTTCCTCAGGAGAAATGCTGTGGATGCATTCCGAGTAAATGTCATCCATGCTAGGCAACAAGTTAGAAGTCCTGTGACAAATATTGCCAGAACCAGTTTTTTTCACATAAAAAGGAGTAACATATGGCTTGCAGCAGTCACTCGACAAAATGTTAATGCTGCAATGGTGTTTGAGTTCCTCTTGAAAATGGTAGATGTGATGCAGTCATACTTTGGTAAAGTCAGCGAGGAGAATGTCAAGAACAACTTCGTTTTGATTTATGAACTATTGGATGGTGAGAAAGTTCTCAAAAATTGTTGTACATATTATACCATAAGTTGTTAAACCAAATACATACAAGAATGTCAAAACTTAAATACTCTGTTTTAGAGAAATTCTTGGCTTTATTGTTTGGATATTATTTCTTGGAGGTTTTATGAGCTAGAACTCTAAGTTCTCAGAATGAAAGCAGGACTCAGCTTTTTCCAATGTTGTCTGAAATACAAACATTGGTAGATGCTATTTATAAAAACTCCAAGAAATGGTAAAGCAGTTTTGTTTATAGATAACTTTTCAGAAATGATGTACTTATATACCATACAAGCAATATTTTTTGATGTTTGGAAAGATTACTATTGTTGGGCTGGAATTTTTAAGCTTTTAATATCTTAAAATACTTTCTAGTCAGTATCTTATTATTAATTCTTAGTTTTATGTTTTTATAAATACTAGATATGCTGGAGCCAATGGAAACATACTTGTGTTTCTATAAATATTATATATATTTGTCTGAATGTAATGAGTGTTTCTTTTTATATAATCATTTGTTTCTCATAAAATCAGATCTTGTGACCCTTATCTTTAAGTATCATTACTTGTTTTTTGTTTACTCACATATTTTTACAATACTGATTTTATAAATATAGCTTGAGGCTGTTTTTATCATTTTCCTGTAATATAGGTCTGTGATATGCAGGCATATCATATATTTTCTACCAGTTTTTATTAATATGGGAATTTGAAAATATTTTTTCATTTAGTCTGTTTCTGTGCAGTTTTGGCATAAACATGTTATCCAGAAAATGTTCAAGTTATTTCATTATAATTACGTTTATGTCATTGTTCTTCTCTAGTAAATGGTATTGACATTGCCTGTGGAGATGTTGCTATAACTTTGCACATTGTTTAAAAAACAGGTCACTGTGCTTCTTTCCACGCTGATTTTTCCAAGCCCGTTCCCTTCAGTGGTTGAGTAGATGATATTCAGAGTTTACAGTCCTTGTATGTTGTATAAGAATGATTATTCACAGGGTGACGCTTGTGGGTGAAATTAAGGTAACATTTTTTTTGTAAGGAGCATTGGTTCTACACAGTTCTGCTTGGTTATTAACATGAATAGTTCAATGAATATACATCTCAAGAAACTACAACTGTTGATCCAATAGGAAGGTGATTCTCCAGTGTATTATGCAAGTATGCACACTGTTTTTATTTCTTTGTTTTGTGGTATAAGTATTGTTGGCCACTTTTTATCATGTGTCCAGTCTGTTTATTCTCTTAGCTTAAACATTAGCCATTTAGTTAAATACAGTCCTACTCCATGGTTATCCTATATGAATCTCTTGTTATAAAATGGACCTCTCTAGTATTTCTATGGAACTTAGGTAATCTGAAAATCTTACAAGCATTTATGGCTGAAATTTTTGTTCATGGTAAGGGTATCCAACCAATGATTCATTGCACTCTTGAGCATTATAGATTTTAGTTGTATTATGTATTTATTATGACATTATATACTTATTCACAGTTTTCTTGTATAGAATTAACTTCCTTAATTTATAAGGTACTTTATGAGAAACTATGCATAATTGTGGAACTCAACTGATGTGAGTTATAACATCTTAGGTGAACTAACTTTTTTAATGTTTTTACAATTTTATAGAATAATGTTACTTTTTTGAAGAACTAACTGTTTTCTCTTTTGTTAAAGTGGTATAAGTTTTCCTTCACTCCTAGGCACAAACATAGCTTCTGAGGCAGTACACACCTTTTCACACAGAAAACTATCTTCTCTGTGCATCTGCCTTAGAGATTTATATGTTATTTGCCTTCAGGCAACTCCCATCTAAACTCACAAGATTTATCATGAAATGTACTGCTGCATAATAATGTTTTTATTCAGCAAAAGCCCTCCACCAATAGGACAGCCTCTCTGTGCACTAGCTCCCTCTATGATTTTGTACTCACAATTTTCATTCTATTACTCAGCACTTAACACATCATACTTGTTTTCTCTTTGTCAATTTAAAGAGATTTGCTATGTATAGAAAACTTAATTTCATTCTCTTTGTCTTCAAAATAACTATGTAAGTGACTAACTTCTTCACACAGGTGGTGTAAAAATTATGGCTTACGGAGGAATGTTCCATGTGATGATGTTGCAATCATTGTGAATAGGTTAGAGGGTTCCCTAATGTTGCCAGATCCTTCAGCTTCACTCCCTTATTCAAGCATTCCTTTCCATTGTTTGTGGGGTGATTGAGGAGGATAAATTTGATTGTTTTTTCACATCCTTAGACTTTTGGAACTTCTCTCCCTGTGGAAGAGAAACTTCAACTTTCTAGCATTCTTTGGCCTTGATTTATCAAGTATGCTACTTTCCTTTTATTTGCCATGTGTTATGTTCTTTTTCTTGATCCCTACTTTTTAATCCTAATCCTAACTCATTTTGCTTCATGGACCATATACTGTTTTGCAACACCAGGCCTCACCCTTCCCATCTATCTGCTTCTTATTTCCTAGAGTTTAATATATCTCCACTATGCATGTCTTGATTTGATCCTTTTTTACCACACTTCTTTATCTCTCCTCTCTACACCTCCTATATGAAGCACAGTGACATTTGTGGGTGATTCTTATTCCCTTCACTCCTCCACTTTGGCTGTTCCACTTCTACCATTCCCTTCTCACTCACCTCCTTGTTCTGTGGGTTTTGGGCAGAAGTACTTTTCTATCTCAAGTTTGACTTTCTTCTTCTCTTCTTTGATTTCTACACCTAGCTCCTTTCTTTGCCTTGAAGTTTGGTGCTATTCCTAATTTGATTCAATCAAAGGCTGAAGCTGTCTGTCATCAGTCTTTACTTTTGTACGTGGTTTCTACACTGTCCATAACCTTACCTCCACTTTTACATCTCATCTTAGTCCCTGGTTCCGTATCCTTAAAATCTTCACTTTCTATTCTATCTGGCATCAGACTCAATGAACTCATTGGTGACTTTTCCATCATGTTGGGTCCCATGGGTGCCTGGCTGCCATAGTTTGAGCTTTTGTGATCACACCTTTCCATCCACAGAGAGTTTCCTGTTTTTTACACATGGACTTTCTCTTCCATTCCCTTCTCCTTTCTGCCCTCATCTTGTTTCTTTCTCCTTCCACTCCTATCTGTGTTCAATATCTCTTCAAGGCTGTGTTTGTCACCAATTCCTTGTTTTCACTCAATATCTTATTTATCAGGGGATATGGGTGTTTCAACTCATTCTCTGCTGGGAACAGCCTTTTCCCATCTGACTGCAAACTATGAACTTTGCAGTCACTAGGATTCATGCCTATCCTACTCATTCTGCATATGAGGTTGAGTGTTTGGTGACCATGATTTCATAGGGACTACCTATCTGTTTGGGTCACACACATATGTACCTTGTCCTCCATTCCTTGCATGACCAGAAGCTCATTTCATAGGATTCTTTGACCTCAATGGTTCTCCTGTCCCTTCCTCCATTCTAGTATTGGCTGGATGGCTGGATTGATCCAGTATCACCCTCTGTGTACCATTACCTCCTACACTGGTAATACACCTTTTCACCTATGCTTCTTCCTCTTGTTGTGGAGCATCCCTGAATGTCAATTTTACACCTGGTACATGGACCTTGGATGAGTCCTCTCTCCATTTCCACATGCTTGAGTTTCTGGTAGACAGTCGGGCATGATCCCATTATTATACTCTTAGTGGATCATTTCATTTTGTTCCTTTTCGACAACTTAGCTATTCTTTAATTAATGGTGAAAGTCTTCCGGATATATCCGGAAACCCGGATATTTCTAAAAAATCCTGAAAACCACCGGTTTTCTTCCGAAGAAACACATTTTTTAAAATTATTTATC
>NW_013668528.1:34128-35773 GCF_000517525.1 Limulus polyphemus | reverse complement strand
GTCTAAAACGTATTTTAGGAATTTTTTCATTAAATTCCTCTTTAAACTTCATTAATTTAAAGAATACAATTTTGTACAAATAATTGAATGTTATGCTACTATTTATAAAAATAAAATCAGAAATCCATTAAAAGATAAGTTCTTTATCATTTTTTCAATTCACAAATGCACACTTGCATTGCCTACTAAGAAAGTTAGTACCGGTAGTCATCGGGTTAAAGTTTATAATCATTTCTTGTACTGGAGTTTTAGAAAATCATTAATAATTTCTTAATTATCATTCAATGACGTGACTGATGAAGACAGCAAATCAAAGGATCAGTATTTGAGAGAAGTCTCAAGAATACAGACAGATCCAACCCTACCTGGGATAAATGACAGCACCCGACTGGATCACTGGTGGAGAGAGGTTATGCCTTGCTATCCAGCTCTTGGGAAGGTAGTAAGAGCTTGTCTTAGTATATTCACTGGACCCAAAATAGAACAGTCATTTAGCGTTATGAATGACCTCATTGATGAAAAATCAAACAGGATGGCTGTGCAGACATATTCTTCATTTCAGAGTATAAAATATGATTTAAAAGCACAGAACACTAGCAGCCTTGGTCATTACCATAGGGAGGATGTCCTAAGGGATCCTGTGGACAAGAGTGTGTGCTACCACATGCAGACAGCCTATGGCAGATATGCTAAAAAACTGAGGGAGAGGAAAGAAGAAAAAAGCACTGCCAAATCCAGCTTATTCTAAACATGGATCAAAACAATCAGTGCACACAATTGCTGAAAACATTAAAAAAGCAATATGGTCAAAGAGGGGAACTAGCAAGAGAAAACGAAACAGTGAGGATGTTGAAAAACCAAGGAAGAAAAAGATCTAGTGTTGGTGTCACTGTCATAGCTGGTTTTCTCTTTCCTAAGCAGACTGTCTTGTTTTATTATTATAGAACTAAGAACTTTTACAGAATTTGCAGTGCATTCCATTGTATATGTATAATTTAGTGCTTTATTGATGGATTTGAAATCTTTGAAGTGGCATGGTTATAAGAAATATTCCTTTTGTGTTTTCTTCACTTCAGTATTGTGATAACTGATAATATTTTATACTGAATGAGCTCAAATTACAAGAAAAATATGGCTGATTGATAAGATATTTTGTAAACTGAATGAGTTTGATTTTACAATAAATATATGTCTGATTTATTTTTAGCAATGTTTTAATAATGAATCTATTCAATTTCATAATAGTGTGAACTGTTTAGTCTCAGTTGAATCATACACATTTCAAAAACACATATGCATGTAAGTTATAAAAGCATTACTTTATATAAGTTTTGACATCCAATAGTGAAAATTATGAATTCCAAAGAATGCACTCTTGAAAATTATCCATTAACTAGGGGAATCAGATTTGATATTTCTTGCATGTATTTGATAATCATTGATGTAAGAAAAATGGGGTAACTTGTTTAAGTGAATTTTAAGTACTAAAATGCATCAAAATGCAGGATTTTGGGTGCCCCCCCCCCTTTCTTGGCTTCGATTATTTTCAGGATTTTTAGGAAAGGGACACTTTCATCTCTGGTTAAGGTAGAAATTGATTCATTTAATGGTTGTGTATAGTGGCTTCGTTACTAGAACTAAGGTA
>NW_013668528.1:18401-34118 GCF_000517525.1 Limulus polyphemus | reverse complement strand
GGATGCCGGACCCCCCCTTACTTGGCTTCGATTATTTTCAGGATCTTTAGGAAAGGGACACTTTCATCTCTGTTTAATTAACTGCCTTGGGGGAATCTGATCCACAACCCTTTGCTTTCAAATTCTGGACCTTCCTTCTTAAACCAATTCCCCAAATCCAGTCTGATTTCCTCTCCTGCCATGTATTGGATACTATGAACCAGGTTGTGGACTGCCACTCTCTTGGTGGACCAAGTTCTGCCTGCAGATGTCTCTTCTCCCCCAGTTTTCAAAGGGATGCTTTCTTGGTGACTCCACTAATCACTGCCTATCCAACCCCATCTCTTTCATGCTTCCCATTTTCCAATCATCTTTTCTCCATCCCTTGGCCCTGGCTGTTGCTGCCTTCTGCCGGGTTTAGTTTTATACTTGTCCTAATGCTTACCCATTTTTTCAGCTATTACCTTGGGTTCTGGCCTTGACTGGAGACACTCTTTGTTGTATCCTTTTGGTGTTACCCCTCTGGCTTGCTTAATCTTGGTTCATTCTTCTATTCCACCTAACAACCTCTTCCCCTGTCAATTATACACTGTTGCTTCAATATCTCTTTTTCCATCACCGGATCTTGTCCCTCCATCTTCGTGTTTAGATTAATCTAGTCATCACCTATTGAATTGAACTTTCCCATCTGCTAGGACCTGCAGGGGTGGGGGGACATTGGTCCATCCATTAAGACTTTTCATCTAATCATTCTACTGCTGGACATCTCCCTTCCCTTTACTAGAAAGTTCTACTGGTTCAGCTGCCTCCAACTTTGCCAGCCTTAGTTAGCTGGTAGTGCCTCCTAGGGGTACACTTATTTCCTAAAATTATGCATCAAGCGTGTTAATGGAAAATGCTTATACCATTCACCCTGGCTCCAAATATGCCCTCTGTTGAGATGGGGTGCTCTGCAAGACCACTTGAGGTGACCTCATGGTATATTCTTATATCTGTTTACTGCTATATCTGTCTACTGGAGACAGTGAAAGACCTTTCCAGCTGGGGCAGGACTGATAGGGTCTTCCCACTGTGAATTCCTCCTCCCTCTTTTCTTTGAGTGGAGCAAGAAAGACTCTTGCTACTTCCTAGCTGCTGAGGTGGTGGACCATGGAAAACCCTCACTGTTTGGGACCTAACAACCGGGACTAAACAAGGGATGCTAATCAGTGGAATGTGAGGTGTAGTGCAGGTCACCCCTCATATACTTATACCAACAAAATACCAGAATCATTCTATACAATACTGTGCCCTCCTCCTTGAGTCTGCATCTGTTCAGTTGAGTTGAGATGAGCATATCACAAAACTGTGGCCTCCTCCTGCAGCATGCAACTATTCACGAGAGTCAAGGTGACCACACTCATTATACACATGTGCCCTTCTCATGCAATCATATCCTGTTCAGTTGAGTGGAGCACTTACTAACAAATCGTGCCTTCTTCTTGCAGTGGGTGACTGTCCACTCAAATCAGTGCATGTACTCTTCTTATTACATACTCTATGTCATAACTTCATGCCCTCCTTTTACAGCTGGTATTGGTCCAGCAGCCTAACAGTAGGGTTGAGGCAAACACGTACTAACCTATCTTGCCCTCCATCCGGAGCTGCTGTTGGTCCGAGAGTCTGACGGTAGAGTTGACGGGAGACACACCAACATTACACATTCTGTTCTGTGTCATGAATTCTGTGCACTCTCACAGCTGGTATTGGTCCAAGAGTCTGACAGTAGAATTGAGAAGAACATGCACAAATAATTCCTGTGCCCTCCTCCTGTAGCTGGTGTTGGGCCAGTATGTCTGACAGATGAGTTGAGGTGAGCACTAGGTACAGTCTGAATGCATCCCAATCACACAACACATATTGGCTCTCTGACCTCTTGTATGCAAGTACTCGGGTGGCCATGTTCTTATTTTGCCCATATCCACAACACATGGGGCTTGTTTGCCTCCTCCTACATCCTAATCTTGGTAAAGCATATACCTTGGATGAGATGAGGTTTTCCTTGAGTGTTCTTCTATTGAGCCCCTTCCATCAGGAGCCACATTCCATGGGTTTCCTTTGGACACTTTCTGAAGGGAGCTCATTTAGGTAACTTCTGTACCAGTCCATACACCATATCGAGCTTTTGGTGTGAAGACGTGTGTATTGCCTCAAAAGTTAACATTTTCCTTACCTGAAAATGTATTTCTGATAGATACTCACCTCTTCACACCCTTCCTCCCCATTTCCGGTGCAACTTAGTATTCATTGCTTTCTCATAGAATTAAGATTACAAGAGCAAAATCATAGAGAGAGCTAGTGTGCAGGAAGGCTGTGTTGCCTTCCTATTGCTGGAGGACTTTTGCTGTATAATAACATCATTATGCCGTAGTGCAATTCACAGGAAATCTCGTGAGCTTAGGTGGGAGTTGCCTGAAGGCTACTGGCAGGTAAATCTCTAAGGCATATGCATGCAGAAGATAGCTTTCCATGTGAAGAGGTGAGTAACTATTGGAAATATATTTTCAGATAAAGAAATGTTAACTTCAGAGCAAGTGTGGGAGTTTTACAGCTATAATCTTGAATGCTAGTCTGTTGGCCATAAATGTATATATTCTAAACACCTTTATGTTAAATGTATGTGAGTAATAATTAAGGTATTTATTAATGATGCTTTTATAATATGAAAGTAATACAGACACATGCATTTCATGTTAGTGTATATTGAAGCCCTATATTTTAGAGTAAGTTTTATGTTAATAATGGCATGAGAAAAATGGCATAAAAATACAAAAATATCTGGTAAGTAACTTCTATGATTCATTATTATGAGACTAGTGTTATCTGAAAATAAAACAAAATTTTAAATTTAGGCATGTGAACACTTGATCAACATATTTTTAGTATGCTATGGCATCCCATAATGCCAGATGTACAGTACTTCATAATGACAGATAAGCTATGAATACCAGAAGTTAATTATTTCATTTGGTCATGATTGAAAAGGTTAAACCTAATGTAGTTATAACATACACAGATTTTAAAATTACACGTGTTTTTACATTAATGCAGATGTACAGTTTGACTGTGAATCATATAATATGATCTTTATTACTGATGTTCAGTTTTATATGTTTGTACTTCTTTAGAGATACTCGACTTTGGTTATCCCCAAAACACAGATACAGGAATTTTGAAAACTTTCATTACGCAACAGGGGGTGAAATCACAAACAAAAGAGGAACAGAGTCAAATAACATCTCAAGTAACAGGACAGATAGGATGGCGACGAGAGGGAATCAAATATAGACGTAATGAATTATTCCTTGATCTTTTGGAATATGTGAACTTACTTATGTCGCCCCAAGGTAAAAATTTGTTCAATATTATATTGTACCTTCTATTTTTAAATAATAAAAATTCATCAATATATAAAACAAATACTTATCTGTATGGTAAAAAAATAATTTGTTGAACAGAATAATAATTTAAATTTTAAGAATTGTATATTTCTTCTAGTATCAGAAGTGTTGTGCCAAAATTCTGGGCCTTCTGCAATGGATTTAATTGTTTATACTTTCAATACGTGCATTTGTTGTGCAAGTGGGTAATTTGTCTTACCTATTTATAAGCAAATCTGTTCAATAAGGCATCTATCAATAATCTAAAGTTATTATGGCTTTCACCTGGGAGATTGCTTAATGTTGTTAACCTTCTCACTATGGTTTCAATGGAATACACTACCTTGTGACCATCAGAGTTTCCATACTATAACTTGTAATGTTTTGTGTATCTTCACAAAATATTTAAAGCTTTAGTAAACATTAAAGTCCTTTTTTTTTGTTCACAGAATATTAGAATTTGTAATGAAGTATTTTTTTCTAAAAATCTGTCCATGAATACGTGTAGTCAGAGTGTTGATGTCTCCAAGTGCTAAGTGATTTTCGTATTAAGATTAAAAATAATTTTCTTCATTTGAAAATTATTGAATTTCATTTGCATAACCTCTAAAAAATCCTAAATAAACATCAAACTTTTTTTTTGTCAGTAAGGCTATATTTCATCCATAATTTTCTCTACCCTAACTCTGTGTGGACATGTTTGATTTGACTGACCTAGTAATCACCATACAAAATACGAAATAAATCTGAATTAACCCTTTTGTTCTAGAATGACTGTAGATTGTATATAAGAAACTACAATTGTTTATGTTAATTAACTTAACCCTTTCGTATTGGTGTTCTTCAATTGGCAGGAGGCCAACTGGGGAAAGATACTTGTGCAACAATACATACAGTAATTCTGAGCTTTTATAATATATCCTCACAAAAATTGGTAAGATGTTATTAAATATTATAAGTATCTTGTACACAAAGAATGACATTTTAATTAAGTCTGTACTAAAAATATGTTATTTATCTATTGTAGTTATTTGCACTCAAACTCTTAAGTACTTTGAGTGCAAGGTGATTAAAAATACTTTTCTTCATCTTAACGTTTTTTAGTTTTATATACATAACGTCTAGAACCTCCTAAATGAATATCAAAGTTTTTTGAAGTAAATGTGTATATTTTATTTTTCACTTTCTCTACCATATCACTAACTGTGGATATTATCATCAACATACAGTGCAATGAAATGTTTGAAATTAAGAAATAGAAAAATGTACATACCTTCTAATTTTTTGTAGAATATCCATAAAGATCTTTTGGTTATATTTGTAATTTCAGGTCTTTTTCCTTTTCTCATATAGTTAATTGTTAACCCTTTCACTGCAGCTGGGACATGTGTTTCCCAGTGATCCCACCCCCCTCACACTGCAGCTGGGACATGTGTTTCCCAGTGATCCCACCCCCTCACACTGCAGCTGGGACATGTGTTTCCTAGCGCTCCCACCCCACTCACACTGCATCTGGGACAAATGTTTCCCAGTGATCCCACCCCCCTCACACTGCAGCTGGGACATGTGTTTCCCAGTGCTCCCACCCCCCTCATACTGCAGCTGGGAGATGTGTTTCCCAGTGCTCCCACCCCCCTAACACTGCATCTGGGACAAATGTTTCCCATTGTCATTCAAAATTGCCATGCATAACGTATGAGAATAAAATGAGTTGGAAAGTATTTATTGGCATCCCACCTAATGTTGATATATGGATTCCCTAAATGTTTTCCACTCAGCCCTTCAGTACCCAACAAGATACCTAAGCAGAATGTATGACAGCTGCATTCCAACCATGTTCGTATCACTAGAACAGTGAGTAGTAACCCTAATTACTACATAAATATGCTCGTTGTGCTTGACTCAGATAGCTTAGAAGATAGTGAAAGTAAGTCAAGTGGTGTTCAAATGTGTGATGATGAAGAGGCAATGAGACCAGACGATGCTAGCTGTCCATCTAGTGATGATAGTCAAGATGATGAACTTGGACCCAGCAGAGGAAGGTGTAAACAGCATCGACATTGGGAAACATTTGTCCCAGTTGCAGTGTGAAGTGGTGGCAGCACTGGGAAATATATGTCCCAGCCGCAGTGAATGGGTTAATGTTTTATTTTATTTTCCTGTTTCAACGTTTATTATTCATCTTGACACAAGTCAACTGTTTTCTCATGGCATGTTACAGTGTCTGGCAGTGATGTGCAAACCTTTGGCAACATTTTCGTGCACCGCGTAATATCATAAGACCTAAGAACTGACACAAAATATGATGTATATTTAATAAATGCTTAAACCTTTAAATTATGCATTTTAAAACATAAATAATACATAATTTAAAACTAGAATATAAAAGTAAAACCTAAATGTAATGTAACTGTTTCTAACTATAATATATTTAGGTAAGAAGCAACTGTAAGTGCTATCATGGACAAATCAGCCAACAATACTACTGGCAGTTACATCTACCTGATAACAACAATTGAGTTTCAATTTCAAAATAACTATTTGCTGAATTATAGTGTAAAAAGAGCACTTTCTAATGGTTATAAACGTTTGCATTAAATAAGTACATATGATTTGTAAATCTCAAGGCTAAGTGTAGAAGGTGGGTGTGGCACATATCGGGGGTTGGTAAAATTTATCTTGTTTCAACTGAACTCAATCAAAGAAAATTGGAACATACATGTAAGCAGCACAGTAAGTGTAGTTTTTGTCTAGACATACATCTACATACACTGTAGTTTGCTGGTTGAAGTTAGAGATTGTGAAAGTTCAGATTTATGAATGCTAATGTGTCACGTGACAACAAATCTGAAGTTTAAGTATTTTTTCAAATAAGGGATTAAAACTTAGATATATACATACATTGATAATAAGTTTTAAATTACATTTTGAAAGTAACTCGGTGACTTGCACAGAAAGGAGTTTAAATGGGGTGCCTGTGCTGAAAGGGTTAACTCTCTCACAACAAGGTCAATCGATTTGACCAACCAATGGACTTTAAATGGGGTGCCTGTGCTGAAAGGGTTAACTCTCTCACAACAAGGTCAATCAATTTGACCGACCAAAGGAGTTTAAATGGGGTGTCTGTGCTAAAAGGGTTAACTCTCTCACAACAAGGTCAATCGATTTGACCGACCAAAGGAGTTTAAATGGGGTGTCTGTGTTGAAAGGGTTAACTCTCTCACAACAAGGTCAATCGATTTGACCGACCAAAGGAGTTTAAATGGGGTGTCTGTGTTGAAAGGGTTAACTCTCTCACAAGAAGATCAATTGATTTGACCGACCTCATAACCATTTTGTACTCATCATAGTTTCCATACTATAACCTTTATTACGATATGTATATCTTCACAAAATTTCTCAGACTTTTAGTAAACATTAAAAGTCTTTTATACACAAAAAATCAGATTTTTAAATGAAATATTTAGAATACTACAGATTTGCCCAGGAATATATATATATATATATATATGGTTCTTTTTTTTTTACTGATCTGAGTGCAAAGTGATTTCCATGTTAAGATTAATGATAATTTTCTTCATCTCAGAAACTTCAAATTTGATTTGTGTAATCTCTAAAGCCTCCTTAATAAATTTCAAACTTTTTTCAGTAAAACTATATTTTATCTGTTATTTTCTCTGCCCTAATTTTATACAAGTTTGGTCAATATGTCTAAATTACCTTTTTTTTTCTTTCTAGAATGACTTCAACTTGTAACATGAAACAACATATGTTTACCCTAAATAGCTTTAAACTGGCAACAGTATACATCTACTTATACTTAAATTTTATTGTTTTATTGCTCTGTGGACTGTCTTTAACTACTACTTGTACCGTAATAAGTTGTAAGTCACTTGATGAACATACAGCTAACATTATGCTAATGAATTACATTAACTTTATGACCCTCGGCTTCTAGTTTTATTAGTAGGTAATGTCGTTCTTGTCGTATATTATTACAAAAATAAAACTAGTGGGTCAAATTGTTTAAAATTTGACAAGAACTTTCCTAAAAGTGTAGTTTCAGAAAAATAAAATATTTAATTTTTCAACTATTTCTAATAAAAAAAAATTATTTATTTAATGTAGTTAGTTGCACTCGGATTCTGAATAGTTCACGTGCAAGATGATTTTTATATGAAGTATAAAAATACTATTTATTATCTTGTAGTTTTCACATTTCATGTCTTTATCTTTTCACATATAGTTCAATGGTTGGAAAATTTATTTTTCTTTCCCAGTGAATATAGTTGTAGGACTTTGAACATCACGTGTCAAATAGGACAGTCACATACACTTAGTGTCTGCATACTCATGTACATTGCCAGCTTATTAGGCTAGGAGTGAACCACTGCTAAATTTGAGATTTTTCATAGCATGTGGATCATGTTACACGAAAACTGCAGTTTAAGTGTTTTTTTTTATGTTTCCTTTGAAACAAAGGAATTATATGTTAAATAACATTAAAAATACAAATTATATCATACATTATAATGTTAATTTCATTGACATATATTGATAGAAAAGTGGTTTAATTAAATTTTGAATTTAACAAAGTACCATACGCAGAAAGGAATATAAAAATGGTGGCCATAGGGTTAAGTTGCTCATGGGTATACCTCATGAAACTTTTTGTGTTATTATTTATTTTACCTAATCTATACTTAACTAACCTAGAACGTTTCTTATTTTTACATTTTTATTTTGTTAGATAATGCTCCAAATAAGACAGAATAATAAAATGCAAAAAGCAGAATATGTCCCATAACTACTTCAATTTTTCTAGCTTTCTGACTGTGACTAGAGCCGTTAGAAATTCAGCTAAGCTTGTTGATGTGTTTCTCATGGGAATAAAGCTTGAACTGGAAGTCAGACTGACAATTCTTTGTATAAAAAACAATGTAATTTAATACATTGTTTCATAGAGTAAAACCTTGGCTTTATATTGGTTATAAATAATATAGTATTAAACGTCAGAGAGAACTATTGGTCGAAATTTATGAAAGGGAGAGAATGTGATAGGTGAGCAAGAAAAGAGGGGTCTGATTTTCTGTTTGGCTCTGTAATCAAATAAAATTGAAGACTCTAAGAATTATGCTTTACCTGAGCAATGACAACAATATAATGAGTAAGTTACATTAAATGTTACTTCTTGAAACAGTGGTAAATAAATTAGAGAAGGCACGATGCTCAGGTAGAAAATGTCACAATTCTCATGCTAGGAGATATTCAGGATTTTTTTAATATTGCCTTTTAAAATTAAGAACTTAAAGCCTGTAAGCTATTAAAATATGGATAATTGGCTACATTTTTGTGCTGTATTTATTGGTATATTATGATAAAAAAAGTAGTTAATTAAATTTGAATGTAACTTACTAAAACCTTGTAACATGCGCATAAAAGGATGCTTGTGGTGAGACAGTTAAAGCTTGTGACAGTCTGTATCTGTTTATACTTAATATTATTGTTTTATTATCCTTTGAACCATTTCCAACTAATAATTCTGCCACAAATGTTGTAAGTCACTCTGCAAATGTGGATCTTACATTACTGTATTGAATTATGTAATGCACGAGCTGCTGGCAAACATACCTTGTGAAGAATTTTTATTATATATATATTTTTCATTATCTTACCTAATCTAATCTTATATAACGTAATAACTTTCAAATTTTTTTAATTTAAGTTACTTTTATAATAATAAATCAAAAATACACATGAAAAACAAGAAATATAGTATTTATATAGGTTCTTGTTTTTTTTCTGTTGAGTGTCGATGAAACATAAACCTACTTTATAATACTAATGGTACTACTACATTACATATTTTTTTATTTAATTAAGTAATGCACTTATTTAAATAAAAATAATAATATTATGCATAAATGAAACAATATCCTGTAACTATATATACTAATTTTTCTGGCTTTCTACCTATGCAATAAGAGAATAAAATTTTAGTTAAGCTTGTTTATGTGATTCCTGTGAAAGAAATTTTCAAACTGAAGGCAAAATAGACAATTAATTTTTTGTACAAGAAACAATGTAATATAAAATGTCATTTGATAGATTAAAACTTTGGCTTTTTATTGGTTATAAATAATATTGTATATTAAAGGTCATAAAAAGTTATTAGCAATTTGTGAAGAAGAGGATGTGACAGGTGGGTATGGCAAGTGGGTCCGATTTTCTACTTTGTGGCTCCATAAACAAATAATATTATTGAAGGCTGTAAAAATGATGCTTTGCCTGAGTAACATCTATATTATAAGGAGTAATTTACATTAAAGTCTGTACTTTCACAGAGAGGTGGTAATTAGAGAAGAGGGAAGACCTAGAGAGCAAATGACAATTCTCGTACTAGGGGAGATTGAGGATTTTTATAAATATTTTCCTTAGCAAATTAAGAACTTAAATTTTAATATTATATAAATTTTATTTATTAATTACATTTTGATGCCAAGTTTATTCGTATACAATGATAATAAAATAGTGTTGCGTCAGCGAGGTCACGTGACTAGTGTCACGCCACGTTTCTAGAACTATCTTGTTCCTTCGTGAATGCCCTAGCATTTACTAGATATAGGGTAGTCTGGTATATATAAGAGGGTGACAACGTGACAGGACAGTAATGTGTGTGTAGACAGTGAGTAATTGATCTGCAGTCAGAGAGTATTATTGAGCACGTTCGTTGTTATAGCGTTTGTTTTAGCGCGATTGTTGAAGTTGAGTGTATCGGTAAAGTTATATTTGGAAAGAATAAACCAGTTTTATTAAGTAAGGACTTGTGTCACTAAAGTTTCGTCGGAATGAATTTACGGAAAATCAATTAACAAACGGAGACGTAACAAATTGGTGTCAGAGAGTGGGATAGAAAAAAAAGAGAGAAGAAAAATGGAAACGAGAGGCGGAAAATCAAACTACAGCTTAACAGACTTGATGGCAGCAGTACAAAAACAAGAAAAGAAACAAGAAGAACGAGAAGAGAAATTACAGCAGTTGTTTGAGGAAAAAGAAAAGAAACAAGAAGATAGACAACAGCAGTTGCAAGAAAACATGCAACAGTGGCAGCTCGAACAACAAAATAAACAAGAGAAATTACAGCAGTTGTTGGAGGAAAGAGAAAAGAAACAAGAAGAGAGACAACAGCAGTTGCAAGAAAACATGCAACAGTGGCAGCTTGAACAACAAAATAAATGAGAAATTACAGCAGTTGTTGGAGGAAAAAGAAAAGAAACAAGAAGAGAGACAACGGAAAATCAATTAACAAACGGAGACGTAACAATAGTTTAGATGTATGGTTTCAGGTACCCTTTTCTGCACATGTCACAAGGTTTTACTGAGTTACATTCAAAATTTAATTGAAGAACTTTACTATCAATGTATGTCACTGAAATTATAATGTAAATTATCTGGGTTCTTGTTTATAATTTTAAGTTTTATATTACTTAAGATTTGATTTCTTTATTTCAAAAGAAACCTTTGAAAAATAGTTAAAATTTCAGAAGCCATGCCTACCTTCTCTACTTAGACTTGAAATTTACAAGCCACATGTGCTTATTTGACATACATATTTGTAATGAATAGAAAGAGCAAATTTTAAACTACAGTCTTCTAGTTGTTATTTTAAAGTTGGGGAGCATTATTCATTATCAAGTATGTCAAACTGCCAACAATATTGTTTGTTGTTTTGTCCTTGATAGCACTTATGGTTGTTTCTTACCTAGATACATATTTGTTAGATAGACAGTTAAATTGTATTTAGGATCTACTTTTATATTTTAGTTTGTATTATATTGTATTATGTTTTAAAATGCATATTTGAAAGGTTTAATCATTTTTTAAATATAATCTAAACTTTGCTTTGGTTCATGAGGCTTAGGGTAATACACGAGTGCAAGAACATTTTGCTGAAGGATAAACTATCTCTGTCAATGATACTGTAATATTCCTAGCAGATACCCAATGACGTGTTGAGATGAATAATATATGCTCAAGGACAGGAAAGGAAAACAAAACATTAAAAATAAACTATATTGGAAAAGGTAAATTACAAATATAACCAAAAGAAGATCTTTGAACCCATTCACTGCGGCTGGGACATATATTTCTCAGCGCAATGGGAAATGCAGGTCCCAGCTGCAGTGAAAGAGTTAAGAGTATTCAATGAAAAATTAAAAGACATACATTATTTCTTTATTGTAAACAATACATTGCACAATATGTTGAGAAAATGAAAATGGTAGAGAAAATGAAAAATAAATATGAACATTTATTTTGAAAAAAACTTTTGATATTCATTTAGGAGGTTCTAGAGGTTATATAAATGAAATTTGAAAATTTCCAGATGACGAAAAAGTATTTTTGTACTTAACATGAAAAATCATCTGACACTCAAACTATTCAGAGTCTGAATTTAAATAACTAAATAAAAAGTAAATAACGAATTTTAGTTGATATACTTAATTAAAACAATCTCATTCATTGTGTACAAAATACTTATGGACTTTAACAAAATCTTTTTGACAACATTTTTGTGAAGAAATGTTAAAGCTCAGATTTACAGTATGTACTGTTGAACTTGTATCATTCTTTGTATAAGCTATGTCCAGTGGACTTATCCATAACCAGAGGGTTAATTGCATTTTGAATTTAACTCTTAAAAGTTGTGACAAGTGCACTTAGAACTGCAAATAGTGAGAGGATTAAAGCTGGTCCTTATAAATGGGTATTGAGACAAAAGGCTTGTTGTTTACTTCTCTCTCCATTCACTTTAGAAATTATTTTAAGCTACAACTGATCTGATATGCTTTCTGTGGTATTTTTCCTTCATAATTCGTTGGTTTCTCAACTGCACAATATTGTTTAATTGGCCAACTAAATTCTGGAAATGGAATAGGTAATCATACGAGGCCTGTGACAAAAGTATCCGACCTTTGGCCGGGGAATAAAAACTGGCATACCTGGAGCGTTGGAAACCTAATCACCCTCAAAGTAGTCTCCTTGGGACTCCACACACTTCTCCCAGCGATGCCGCCATTGTTGGAAGCATTCCGAGAAAGCCTCTTTCGAAATGGAGTTTAGCTCGGCTGTCGTTGCAGCCATAATGACCTCTCTTGTCTGAAATCACGTTCCTTTCAATGGCCTCTTGAGTTTGGGGAACAGCCAGAAGTTGCAAGGAGCCATATCCTTGTCCTACACACCCCTTCCAATATGGGACCTCAGTGTTGTTCGCCATGCCCTTTCCAACCTCTTTTTCAGACCCTTGACTACCTGATCCTTATATGACTTGTCCTTGAAAACCTATCTCTTGCTCCTTATTGCCTGTGGTCATTATGTATCCTTTACCACCACACTGTTGCGTATCTACTTGTTTGATAATTTCCATTGAAAATTCGTTCCGAGAAACTTCAGCGATACAAGTCCTTTCGTCATTAAAACTAGTTTATTCTTTCTCATTAAAAACTTTGTAATACACTTAATTTCCACTTTTATAAGCACACACTATAATTCACAGCGATTCACACACTTTACTTACAGTGCCTACTGCTCGCTTGACTCGATTATCTCTCTCTATATATATCTATCTATCTGTAATTTTTCTCTGATTTATTTGCTGTGCTTATATACAAGAAAAGAGGGCACCTAGAAAAGACTAGAGTTGCCAGGAAAAGTCTAGATCTTTCAAGAATCTCATGACGTGTTACCAGCGTCATGTGACTTCCGCTGTCGTAACACTGCCCCTTCCTTAATATTGTTTGTCCTGAACAATAGCCACTTACATTAAACCAATAGATAATTAACAGTAATTTAATTAAATGTACAAAATTTACAAACACAAAATTAAAATACAACAAAATCTCTTAATTTTACAGGACATATCTTCTTCTGTACTGGTCTCTGTTTCATTGGCTTCTGCTTCATGTGGGGTTCATCTGCTCCATCAGGAAATGTCCTATTATCGGTAACAGTCACATCAGTGGTAGTAACGTCATTAAGAGCTTCACTATTTCCCTTCTCAAAACCAGGTAGAATTTTTTCTTCAACAGTGGCTTTTTCAAGTGACACATCTTCAGCAGCGTCATTTGTTCCGTTGTTCACTTCGTTCCAACTGAAATGTCCTGGACCGTGATAATGCCAAAGCCTGTTGGCATGCACCACCTTTGGCTTACCTCGCTGACCACATTTTATTCGGAAAGTCGCGTTTGAGAGACGATCCACTATGTCATATAAGCCTTCCCATGGTGAAGACAACTTAGGAGACTTCCCTTTGGTAACTCTTCGTAAGGTAGGCGTCCTGTTATCAGATCCACTGGCAACCAAAGTTCCCAACCAAACATCAGCTTTGCTGGAGTGTATCCAGTGGCTTCATGCTCTGCTGTTCTATAGGCCATCAACAGTGGAGGGAGTAAGACATCCCAGTCATCTTGGTGGCTATTACAAAACTTTGCCAATTCCTGTCCAATTGTACTTTTCTACCATCCCATCAGACTGTGGGTGAAGTGGCGTTGTCCTGGTCTTTCGTATACCAAACAACTTGCATCATTCTTGGAACACAGCTGATTCGAAGTTACGGCCTTGATCTTAATACAGTTCATATGGCATACCAAATCTGAAGAAGAAATCACTAATAGCCGAAGCTACAGTTGTAGCTTCCTGATTTGGTATTTCATATGCCCCAGGCAACTTGGTGAAATAATCCATCACCACAGAAATGTACCTGTTTCCAGCACGAGTTTGGGGCAAGGACCAGCAATGTCAACAACTACTCTTTCCATTGGTGCGCCAACTTGATATATCTTCATTGGAGCACGTCTCTTATGCTTGGGTCCCCTTTTAGCACAAGTACTGCAGGTCCTGCGCCATTCATAACTAATCATGATTTAGACATATTTGTAAATAAAAAATATTTTCGAAACATTTTAACATCCTTGAAAAAACTCCTTTTTGACTTATCTAGTGTCACTTAACGTTACTTTAAACGTACTTGAAAGTAATAAAGTTTCTGAAACTCCCACAACTTGAAGTAAATATAAATATTTTCATTGTTTATCTAGAATGGAAACTTGTAAATTGAAGCTTCTTCGTATTCGACGACAACAGTTGAGATACTAGTTGGCTAATGTGGTATTCTCGATAAAACGATTTTCCCGCAGAGCAGTTAGTTAGGCCTGCTAACTGGAAGTTTGGAGAATTGTTTGTTTGTTTTTTGAATTTCGCGCAAAGCTACACGAGGACTATCTGCGCTAGCCGTTCCTAATTTAGCAGAGTAAGACTAGAGGGAAGGCAGCTAGTCATCACCACCCACCGCCAACTCTTGGGCTACACTTTTACCAACGAATAGTGGGATTGACTGTCACATTATAACGCCCCCAAGGCTGAAAGGGCGAGCATGTTTGGTGGGACGGAGATTCAAACCCGCGATCCTCAGATTGCGAGTCGAGTGCCCTAACCACCTGGCCATGCCGGGCCGTGTTTGGAGAATACCGGACTAGAGAGCGTAATGATTCCACCAATCTACAACCAGGATCATCTAGATCAGTGGTTCTAAATGTGGAACATATGGTCCCCCAAGGGACCACGCCATGTTTCTAAGCTGCCACACCTGAATGACGGAAAATTAGGGGGTCACAGTAAATTCTGAGTGAGCCACCGAAACTTCACTGCCCGAATAAAATATCTAAAATTGAATCAAAGGTTCCCTTCTCCCTGTATCCCCCCACAGCTCAGAAGTCAAGTTACCAGACGAGACTAATACTCGAGTAACAATCAAAATGTTTGTCTGGTATCTGTGAATGGTTGAATCTGATTTTAGTCGGGTGACTCATTTGTTATCAAAAATACGTTGTGAAGAGAGATGATTTTCGCTTACCAATGACCACAACGTAACCGGACATTCAAAAATTTTCAAGTGTTCATCAGGCCCAAGAATCACACTGAATATAATGTCAATGATTAACAGAATATTTTTTACTTGTATAAATAAATAGTATGTTACAAACAAAATATTTAAAAACAATACAATATTGTAAAATTAATATAATAAATCAACAGTGTGGAAATAAAGTAACTTTTTCCTAAGTAACAGCGTCTATGAAGGGTGGAGCCGCAAAGATAAATCAAACTCAAAAGGGAGCCACGAGCAAAAAAGGTTGAGAAACACTGTTCTAGGCTAGGGGTCACCAAACTAGGGCCCGCGAGGTCAGTTCCTCCGGCCCGCCACTGCACTGTGACACAAATGAGCTAAAATATAATTATTATATGGAAATATCATAGATTG
>NW_013668528.1:15496-18391 GCF_000517525.1 Limulus polyphemus | reverse complement strand
TAACAATACCTATGTTCTCCTGTACCTTGATAGTAGTTTACTTTTTCTCCAAGTTTATGATAGCTCATGAAGGGGACATCACATTCACACCTACTTCCTTACCTTCCATTTTCCATTTGTGTATCTGCTCCACTCTGAATAATCTTCTCTATCCTGTTTCTGCTCTACAGTATTATGTTGTCTGAACAGCTACTTTCTATGGTTCCTGTTCACACCTGTTTCCCCATAGATCCTTTCCTCTACCCAAGACTTTTTTCCTGTAATCCTTGTGGGTTGAATTCATTAACTTTTTCAATTGGCTTATTCTTCCTTGTCTCCTGATTCCCTTCACATTTTCTGGGTATCCTCCCACCAGATTTGTCATCTCACCTTCTCCTTAGCTACCCATTTCCATCATCTGTTGGGAGTGATCATCCATGCTAACATTTGGACCACACTATCATCACTCATTATGTGCTTCATGTGATCAGCTCTTTCTTCTCTAAATACTGATTACCGCTCATTGCTATTCTACACACTTCAGTTCAACAGTGAAAATAAGTATTTTTTCTGTTTCTTTATTTCCATTACAGGTGCCTATTTTACATGTTTGAATCCCACTCTGTAATAAGTGGTGCCTGTCCAGGTATGCTAATCCATATGGCTGTATGGTTGTTATGGTCTATAACACTCATTGTTGAGATGGGGTGTTTTGCAAACCACTGAAGGTTTCCTTGTGGTGTTTTACTTCATAAATAAGGTCCATTCCAGACTGTACCAATTTATGGACCATCATGAGAAAAGCAGTGTCAGGATAGCTGACCAACCCTCTGATCCTGGATGAATAAATTTGGACTGACCTGCTTTTCAAAATAGGGTTTTGTGATCACTCATTGCACTTTCTCTGGTGATGCAGTCCTCCAGACTCTCCACCACAGTCCACCCCCCTTCGAATGGAGTATGAGAGTCTTTGCCACTTACCAGTTCTTAACTGCTGGGGTGTTGGACCATGGTGGCATCCACCTGAGTGTGTCCAATTCCACTCAGTTAAGAGTAGGGCAGTGGTGTTCTGTTGGTGTAGATGGTATGTAATCTCCTCCTACCATGGACTAAATGTGAAATTCCCAATGCCACCTGATTTTGAACTGGATGAATCCACCACATACAGGTCACCCTGCCAACCGTATCCCTTATCCTTCTGCTGCCTGGCTGTCAGGTCCTGAGTGGTATATTGCTGGATTGAAGCAGGACTAGCAAACATAAATCCTCACACATATGGTTGGTAGGGCCCTCTTCCTACCGTGGACTGGACAATAAATTCCCAATGCTGACAGGTTTTGGACTGGAGTTGACCCACCACATTGCATTCTACCTTTCTACAATGCTCGGGTTTTCAGAATGGAATTGCAATTTCCCATCCGATACCTGGGTTTGAGATGAAAATGGTGAGGACCAGATGACAAATTCCCAATAGTGGCAGGTTTTGGACTGGAGTTGGCTACCAATTATGGTCTAATGTGCCCTAGCCACTCTATACCATCTAGCATTCCCACTTATTGGACATGCATCTTTTCCACCTATCTTTGTGACACATATCTTCTCTAAAGGATAAAGGTATACCTGGTACAGATGTGAGGCCTCTCAGGGGTTTGACCCTCTCCACTGAGGTTTCACACTCTTATGTGCTCTCTTCAGATGCTTTCTGAAGGGTGCTCATTCTAGGTAACTGTTCCACCAGTCCCTTCACCAGTTCAATGTGGCATTCTATCTATTATGTCAGCAGAGGTAAGGTATTGTATCAGAAGTTATAATATTCCTACAATGAAAATGCATTTTCAATGGATATTTACCACTTTCCACTTCTGATGCTTCTTTTCTGCCTAATCTTGAAATACAGATTTGGCTTTACAGTATAGGAGTCAGCTGTACCAGGAGGGGGTGTTGCACTCCCATTGGTGGAGGATTGTTGCATATTTATTTGCATGCTTCAGTGCAGCTGTACCACGTGTAAACATTTGGAGGTAGGTTGTAGTATTAAGGCAAGTGGGAAGTGAATCTTGTGCACATAGAGAGCAGCACTGAACAAGAAAAGCTATTATGTGTTAATAGGTAAGTATCTACCGGAAACACACATTCAGTGGCGGAAAATTATAACATCAATATATATTTATCATTACATGATAAACTGATTCTTGCTCTGTCCACTCATATTTAAACTTCAGATAAATAATACTATGAGTATTTTATAGTAAATACACCATATGTTTTGACTGAAATCAGTAACTCAAAACTTTTGACAAAGTGACCATTAATGTCTTAATGGTGTGGGGGATTCAGGGCCTTGAACATTGTGAAATATGTTCAATGTTTATTTGTATATATTCTGTTTTTTGAGAAATATGTTAAAATGTGAAAGTGTGCTTGATTTGTTTTTTATTCAGCATTATATTTTCCTTACGTGTAGTTTTGGTTTATAAACTGTAACTTCAGCAATAATACTCACCTCTCTGCACCACAAAGAGCTATTACTGTGTGCTTACTGCAGTGTGACTACTGTAGTAAACTAACATTGCAGACTTTACAAGTAGTTTTGACAGCTGCAGTCAACTGTAACATTGTTGACTTTTCATGTTGTTTCGATTGTTGTTGTAAACTGTAACATCAAATGTATTTTCTCTGTATGATGTTTTGTATCCATAGGAGTAAACCATTCACTTGAACTTTGTCTTGTATGGAGTGGTGTATCCACTGGAGTATACCACTAACTTGAACTTTGTCTTGTATGGAGTGGTGTATCCACTGGAGTATACCACTAACTTGAACTTTGTCTTGTATGGAGTGGTATATCCACTGGAGTATACCACTAACTTCAACTTTGTCTTGTATGGAGTGGTGTATCCACTGGAGTATACCATT
>NW_013668528.1:11455-14496 GCF_000517525.1 Limulus polyphemus | reverse complement strand
GTATCCACTGGAGTATACCATTAACTTCAACTTAGTTTGCTTTCTTAATACAAACATTCTCTTAATCATTTGTATGATGGTTGAAATTTTGCATTTTGAAATTCGTTTAGCATCAGACTAAATCATATAAAACTATCAGTTTTGTCTTTTTAATTTTGTTGTTAAAATTAAGAATGTTTGTCTTGAACAACTTTAAAAATATTAAGAATATGAAACCCCATTCCTCTGTTGTTCAATACCTTTAGGTCAAGTGCTGAGTGCACATGTAGCTGGAAAAGTTGTCATGAAGTCTTACTTGTCTGGCATGCCTGAGTGCAAGTTTGGAATCAATGATAAAATTACCATGGAGAACAAAGGCAAAAGTAGCAGTACTATGGATGATCCAACTCGCACGTTAGTATATCATAAGTTACTTTCAAGCTTAATAGTCAAATAGCTAAAAGTTTTTCATTATTTTTTTGTGAATGGTTATGGTTAAATTTTAAGTATCAATGTGGAAGAATATGCAAGATTATTATCATTCTCTGAATTATGACTTCTATAGTTTTAACACTTTATCTGCTGCAGTGCTTGGCACTATTTATGGCAAGTATAGATAAGAGTTTTTGTGCAATATCATTGTATTTTCAATTTAAGCAATATCAAATCTAAAATGTAATTTTTACTACTTTTTTACTTACAACACATGTGCGGCATGAGTATATGCAAACAAATGCTAAATGCATGTGTGTCCTCAGCAGTGAATGTGTTAGGTGTATTATTTAAGATATTTTAAGTAAATTCTAGTTTCGGATATTGATATTTTGATACAAGATAAAGATTAAAACTACTTGAAATTGAAGGAATATACTTGTGTTATATTTGGTCTTAAAAGCAATTTTGAATTGTAATATTAAGACTTAAAAGATGATGAATGTAGTTGTATAGATTTGATCTTATTACAATTTGTTTAAGTAAATAAATATTACAATTACGGATAGAATTCTGTTGTTTATTGACTTTTAGTTTTATTTCATCTTTTCCATCATTAAAGAGAGAGGAAATAAAATTTTGCTATTACTGTGTGGAAGATTGAATATATATCTAACGTATATAAAAGCCAGTGTGTACCACATCACGTCACTCTTCGTTTCTCAAAATTGAAGGAGTCATAAAAACCAAAATGCATTTATCCAGATAGAATAGTTCATTTAATGTCTGCCCATTATGATTTTAGTAACAGGGGTGCAAGGGTGCTGTAAAATCATATGTGTAGTGAGTGTTGGTATAATAACCCTAAAGCAAAGACGTAGTGTGGAATCACCTAGCCTAGAGCCAAATGCATAAAGTTTCTCATGAAAGTAAAAATATTGATTCAATTTTAAACTTAAATCGTTTCTAAATTAAACTATTTTCTGTCATACCACCACCATTTTTAATAAAATACAAACCTCTTTAAACAAAGGAGACTTTAAATTACGAAATCAACAGATATTTTTCCAGTTTTGTTGTCTATAAATTTATTTTATATTTTTAGTACATAGACTAACAACAATATTAGGTTATACTTTTGTTGCTAAGTGTTATCAAAATGCACTGGCTTTTCTATATATTAGAAGTTGTTAATCTAACTGATTTTTACCAATAATCATTCTATGAATACACCACAAATACATATCTTGAATGATCTTAATTTTGACTAACTCACAAAGGAATTTACCAGCGTTTGACTGCACTTTTCTGCCTCTTTTTTAGTCAAGTTTGATTTCACAATATTTATTTCAGTTACCTATGAAATGTGAAGTTAGGGTATACTATGGGGTTTAGTGAGATGCCCATAAGATCTCATTGAAGACACTCGATTGTAAGATATGATTTATCAAGGAAGGATGTTTGTTTGTGAGATATGATTTAGTAAAGGAAAATACTGGTTATGTTATGTGATTTATTAGGGAAAGATATTTGTTTCAGATTATTTATTAAGGAAAGATTTTTGTTAGTGAAGTATGACTTACTAGGGAAAGATATTTATATGCTCTATTAGGTTCGATGTTTTGCTGCATATGGAGATAAGGAATAATAATATTTTGTTTACAAATTTCAAAAAAGTAAATTTTGATAGGATGTAACAAGAATTATCTGTTGTGAATTGAGCAGCTGAGTTATTTGGAGAAACTAATCAGATGTGGAAAATATTTAAATATTCAAGGTAAACATATTCCTTATAAAAAGAAAAGGGTAGCTGCAATTAAAAAAACAGGTTGGCTCACAAAGAGTTTAAGAGATAAAATTAAAGAAAAGCATAATACATTTAAGAAATTTAAATTGACTGGTATGACAGGAGATTTAGAAGATTATAGAATATCAAGAAAGTTGATGAAACACGAAATTAGGACATGAAAAAGGATGTATGAGAAATGATTGGTTGAAAATGTAAAAATTAACAGAAAGGATTTCTTTACATACATTAAGAGTAAACTAAATGTTAGGATGGGGATAGAACCCTTGAGGTATGATAAAGGAAGGCTAGTATCTGATGATTATGAGATGGCTGGGTTATTAAATTTTGCTTTTTCTTCAGTTTTTACAAATGAAGCTTTAAGCAGAATTCCATATATTGAACAGTTGATAAATGGAAACAAGGTCAAACAAGACTGCATTAATTCTGAGCTGGTTAAGTAAAAATTGGGAAGTTCAAAAAACGATAAGCTCCTGGGCCAGATAATATTTCTCCAAGGGTTTTGAAAGAGGTTAAAGATTGGATATGTGAGCCACTTACTACTATTTTTTGTCAGTCCTTGAATAGTGGGCAGGTACCAGAGGATTGGAAATCAGCTAATGTTACTCCTCTTTTCAAGGGAGGTGATAAAAATTGTCCCAGTAATTATAGACCCATTAGTCTTACATCAATTGTTGGAAAAGTTTTGGAAAGTCTGTTAAAAGATGCTTTGTAAAGTCATTTAATAAAGTTTAGAATTTTATTGGATAGTCAACATGGTTTCAATAAGGGAAAATCCTGCGTTAAAAAATGTCTTTTTGAAAAAGTTGCTGCTTATGTAGGT
>NW_013668528.1:8906-10491 GCF_000517525.1 Limulus polyphemus | reverse complement strand
TGATTGAGGATTATAAGATTGTAAAGGGAATTGATAGTGTTGATGGATCATCTTTTTTCATATTTAACAGTGAGAATAGTAGGGCTAGGGGACACAAATATAAATTTTGGCAAGATTGGAGTCATCTTCAGCTAAGACAGTTTCATTTTCCTAACAGGGTGGTTGGCCTTTAGAATGGGTTGCCTTCAGATGTTGTAGAGGCAGTAAATTTAAGTGAGTTTAAGAAAAAGGTTGATAAATATGTGAATGATAAAGAAAAATGTTTAATTATTTTAATTTAGTTTAGAGGATGGAACAGCTGAGATGGACCAATAGATCTCATATTGTCCCAGAACATTGTTATATCTGATTATGTGATGTGATTTATTATGGAAAAATATTTGTATGAGATTATTAAGGAAAATTGTTTGTTTGTGAGGTATGATTTATTAGGAACTTATTTGTGCAGTGTTTTATTGGGGAAAGATAATTATTTGTGAGCAGTGATTTATAAGTGAATACATTTGTTTATGAGGTATGATTTATTAGGGAAAGGAGTTTGAAATCTTTTATTTATCAGAGAAAAGTATTATTAGAAAAAGTTATTTGTGAGAAATGATTTATTAGTGAAAGATTTTTTATGAAGTATAATTTATTAGTGAAAGATTTTTATGAGGTATAATTTATTAGTGAAAGATTTTTATGAGGTATAATTTATTAGTGAAAGATTTTTATGAGGTATAATTTATCAGGGAAAGATTTTTGTTTTTGAGATGTGATTTAACAGCTCATTTCTCCTGAAAGAAATATTTAACCATTTCTTTAGTTCGGGGAAGACATCAATTGCTATAGATGATTGTCAGTTTCATCAGTGTGTGAAGTTGAGTAAATTTGAGAGTGAACACAGCATCAGTTTTATTCCACCTGATGGGGAGTTTGAATTGATGAGGTATGCTCTAAATTTCAATTTAGCTCTCTTGTTCCGAGATCAGTCGAATTGACGTCTTTTGTACAAAATAATATCAGATTTTTTAATAACGTATTTTTAATATACATTTATCCATGAATATTTTGTCTTTTTTTTTTTACTTAGCTCGAGTGCAAAGTGATTTTCATGATAAGATTAACAAAATTTTTTTCATCTCAAAAATCTCAAAATTCGTTTGTGTAATCTCTAAAACCTCCTAAATAAACTTCAAACATTTTTTCTTCCCAAAAATGGTACTATCTCCTCTAACCCAAAGTTATCTCTAAGCATTGCTAAAAAGTTTCACTAACAGTGCACCAGTCTTTTATACCCTTTCATTTTCACACCACTTCAAAATGTGTGCTGATCATGTGACTACCCTCCACTTTAAGCCTTCTCTTATTGGACAGAAAATTGAAGTATGTTATTTATTAACATAAAGATTGTTGTATTAGTTTGTGATTACTATGCTTTTGCAAAAAATGTGAAATATAACGTATATAAGGATTGTATTGAATAGAGTGTACAACATTAGTGTATGGAAGCATTGAGCATGTAGTTTCAAATTAATGATTGGATTGTTTTTTGAAATTTGAAAAGGCATAGTGACCTACATAAAGCAGCAACTGGGTACAAAGT
>NW_013668528.1:0-8110 GCF_000517525.1 Limulus polyphemus | reverse complement strand
TAAACCTTATTTTCAATAAGCAATCCTGAAAAATATTTGGGGGTGCTTAACTTTTTTCCAGGTGTATGTTATTGGATATGGTAACATGAGTGCATGTGTGCCACATCATTGTAACTTCTGTATTGTTAGCCAGGCATGGCTGAAAGGTCAATATAATCAAAACAATAAATATATATAAATGTTATGAGATGTAAGCTACTTATCTAAACATTTATGTTTTCATGTTATAAATTGTTGTCATTCTAGAATGAAAGAGACATAATTTATATTTATTTACTAATTTTTTACGGTTGTTATGAGATGAATCAAATCTATCAAACACAAACAAAGATTCGTTACTGAAAATAACAGATAAAATATAAAGTTTTTTGTTAAGAAACATTTGATAACTATCTGGACATTATAAAGATTTCACATGAAAATTGAAAATTTTCTGATGTATAAAAGTATTTTTAATCTTAAAATGAAAATTACTTTGCATGTTGGATAGGCAACATGCAATAAGAAAAAAAGGCATGAGGAAAACATTGCTTTACAAACCTTAAGACTTAATGAAAAATTTGATATTTTGCATATGAAAGCATTGTAATATTTACTGATAATCTGTCAAATTTCATTAACATACTCTTATTATTTAAAGTTATAGCATGAAAACTATAACAAGCACAAAATGGTTACAAGGTCGATCGCAGGGACTGAGCCCATGCTGAAACAGTTAAGGGAGTTTAATTTAAAACTTGATAACTATTTGAATGACAAGGGCTGGCATTGAGTTTTTTATGTTCAGTTTAATTTAGTGATAGGATGGTCTAGATGGACCAAAAGGTCTTTTGTTGTTCTTTGTACATGTTCATTAACTGGAATATATTTCTGTTTGAAGTTAGTTGAGTTCAACTTTTCCAAGTTTTGGTATTGCAATGTTTATTAACGAGTAGTAGCACTAGAAGTTAATACAGTAATAGTTAGTATTTACTATTTATTGAGGGTATGTACTGTAACAACATGTGTCCCAGGGACCGAGACCGTGCTGAAAGAATTAAAAGAAACGTAAATGTTTATTGTTATATAGTTAATGTTCACTTTTTACAATTCATATACAATATATCAAACTTTTACCTCTCCTTTTTACTTTTGTAACTTCTACAGTTTATTTAAGGCCAGAGAAACATATTTGGTTGTTAATAATTCAACTTTGTAAGCTTTACTTATGTATGGAAACATGTTTTGCTGTCTTCTAAAAACAGACCAATGTTATGTTGAAACATTTAGTATGTTCCTCCAAAATAAACCACTTCATTTTGCTTATAAATTGTTGTTTGACAATTTACCATTATATAAGCTGTATTTAAGTAGTTTGAATTAGAGTTTCTTTGTCTTCAAGGTTTGTATTTTTCTACATAAGGCTGTTATTTTAAGGCTTAAGATAATTAGTAATTTGATAGATACTGTTTATGTTAGTTGTTTGATTCATTGAGTTGTGATTTTTTATGGCACTTTCATATGATACTGAGATTAAGAGAGTAATTTTCAAGCAGCCTTAAAGAGCACTAAACCAAGAATATATGTTGCTAAGAATTGTGAAACTGACTTTTGATATGTAATTGTACAAAATATGTTCAGTGTACTACTAGGATATGGTACAAGTTTTCTATATATATGTGTGTTTGTCCACCAGATATCGTATAACCAAAGATATCAGTTTTCCATTCCGCATCATTCCACTGGTTCGAGAAGTTGGCAGAACTAAGATGGAGGTTAAAGTTGTCCTCAAGTCAAACTTTAAGCCTTCTCTTATTGGACAGAAAATTGAAGTATGTTATTTACATAAAGATTGTTGTATTAGTTTGTAATTACTATGCTTTTGCAAAAAAATGTGAAATATAACATATATAAGGATTGTATTGAATAGAGTTTACAACATTAGTGTATGGAGCTTTGAGCATGTAGTTTCAAATTAATGATTGGGTAGTATGATCATTTAATATACATATATGTGTATGCAAACACACACACATACACTGTTGCTGATGACAAGAGTGAATGACTTTTATAAATAGTAGAGTAGTTCAAATTTTCCTGTATGAGAATTTATAAGGCTTCTTGAATTTTGTTTGAACCATTATTTCAGGTTGCATATTATCTAGTCATAGGTATAACTAAACATTCCTTTGAATTAAAATATTACTGTTATGGATTAAGAAGATCAGTCTCCAAATATTTAAAACAATTTTTAGTTGAAGTTGAGAATAATTCTAATCCATGATTTTGCAAACCTTTATAATTTAGATATAGTTCATATTAAAGAAAACCTAACATCATGACTGCACAATTAGTAACAATATTTACATTGTGTTTGTTCTAATATTAGCAGGTTGTGCTCTAATTTTAATGAATTCTTACTTAGCCTGATAATATTGGATAATTAATCTTAGTGGAAAAATTATCTTGATTTTCCTGATAACGGACAAGTCCAAAAAATGAGTTTAATGTACAGTAATATTTTGAATAGAAATTTTGTATTTGGATAAAATATTGGATTACAACTAGATGAATGATCATATTTTGTAGTTGAGAAATACACTGTCTGAAGAAAAATTTGAACATATTTTCACACAAGTTTAGTACCAAATCTGTTGATTAATTGCATTTTGTTTCATTAAATTTTCATAGGTTCGTATACCTACCCCCCTAAATACCAGTGGAGTTCAGTTGATTTGTATGAAGGGTAAAGCAAAGTACAAAGCCAGTGAAAATGCAATAGTATGGAAGTTAGTAAATCAAATATTTATTTTGTTTGTTAAATTGTTAATATTTAATTGAAGTACTTTTAATTGCTTCTAAAATGCCTACATAAAAATGTGACATTTCTTGTAATATAAAAACATATCATACCAGATTGATCATGACTAAATGGTGTATACTGTTATGCTGAGTACACACTTATTGGTTGATCTGTAAATATTTTGTTTATATAACCATAGCCCAGGGTTTTCTTTGCTAATCTTGGTAAATAAACTACTAGGTTCAAGTGTGGAAGAAAATGTTGGTTTGTTAGATGTTTAAGATATATTTCTTATAATTTTAAGGGACCTGTCTATAAATATATAGAAGTATGTTTTTATCTCAGGATAGAAGATGAGGATTGAATGGCCTTTTAGAAAACATAATTGCTAAAATGATTCATGAGTTTAAAGTGAAATCTTGCTTGAGGAAACTTGTTTGTTACTTTTATACCACCACGAACACTTTACACTTTTACAATTTTTTTGCTTACAAGCACCTACAGGATGTGACAAATTTCAAACATTTTACTTACTTATTCAGACAAGAGCCACTGATACTTGCCTGAATTTTAACAAAATCTTTTAAAGGTTAAAAACACTGAACCATACATATTATTATGTGTATTAGAACCTGAAGATCCAAAGTAATCAAAGAGGCTGTTCTGAACTGGTTTGTTTGAGCAATAATGATTTGATAGAGGGTATTTTACATTTAATTTTGTACTTTTTCGAGGGGTGGTGGATAAAATAGGGATGATGACATGCTAAGAGAAAATGGGTCACACTAGTGGAAATTCAGGATTTTTTTAAATATTTCCTTGTAGAATTAAGAACTTAAAATGTGTATACTATTAAAATATAGATTATTAGCTAAGATTTTATGCTATTCTAATTTCTATAACATAAACAAAAAGTAGTTTGATAAAATGTTTAATGTAAGATGCTGAAACCTTGCGTCATTCGCAGTAAAGGATACCCAGGGCAAGAGGGTTAATTAAATTTTGAATGTAATTCTGTAAAAAACATTTTTTGTAACAAGCACACTTTGACCCTCCGGTGTCCATGAATTTAATGGCTTATTGTTGTTCTCTGATTAAATGAGGTTTTGGCAGCTTCACTTTATATAGAGTATTTGTAATCTTATATGCAATCTATACTTCCTGAGCAAATACTAGACTTGGTGAACTAGAAGCAAAATGTTTTATCAAGGCAATAATGTTTGTGAATGGACTTGTAACGTTCTTGACAACAAACTGTTCTGGTTACGTGGAAAGTTTTTGTCACCAAGATTTAGAACAGTACTGTTTTAAAAGATATATTTGTCTAACCTATATGAAAGCCAGGAGGAGTCATAAAAGCCCAAATGCATTTATCCAGATATATAGAACAGTTCGATACTGTCTGCCCATTACAATTTTATTGACAGGGGTGCAAGGGGGCTGTGAAACCTTATAAGCATAGTGAGTGTTGGTACAATAAGCCTAAAGTAAAGATGTAGTGTGGATCACTTAGCCCAGAGCCAAGTGCATAAAATTTATCATGAAAGTAAAAATATTGATTCAATTTTAAATTTAAATTGTTTCTGAATTAAACTATTTTCTGTAATATCACCAACATATTTAATAAAAAACAAACCTCTTTAATTAATGGAGACTATAAATTAAGAAATCAACAAATATTTTTCTGGTTTTGTTGTCTATATGTTTCATTTTATACTTCCAATACATAGACAAACAACAATATTAGGTTATACTTTTGTTGCTAAGTAACATGGCATAAAAGCCATTGTTGGAAAGTAGTGTTAACACAATGCACTGGCTTTTCTATACATTAGAAGTTGTTAATCTAACTGATTTTTACCAATTATTATTCTATTGAAATGCCACGAATTAATTTCATGAATGATCTTAATTTCCATTGGCTCACAAAGGAATTTACCAATGTTTGACTGCCTCGACTTTACTTTTCTGCCTCTTGTTACTCAAGCTTGATTTCACAAAAGTTGCTTATTTCAGTTAGCTATGAAATGTGAAGTAAGGGTATACTATGGGGGTTGGGGTGGTAGTACTTTCCCCATCATTTTTGAAGGGCTATATGCCAGTCATTATATAGTGTAGACATGTACTGAACAGTTTATTAACATTCAATGAACATAAAACCTTACTCATGTACTTTTCCTTAGCATTAACTAAACCTTCCCAATTGAAGATTTGCCAATTAACTGTTTGAAGTCATTCCACTTAATTGTCAGTGTAAATTATTTCTTTTTTAAGCTTGTGTCTATTTTCTACATTAAAGAATCTGTGGACCATTTTGTCTTATATTTTTGCAATAACTTTGGTATGACATTGTATACCTGTTACATTTTAAGTGATTACATCTTTTTTTTAAAATTGTCTATAGAATGTTTAGTCCTAAGATGGGACAAGCATGTTTTATTGTATTTCTCATTTTGGATGAACTGTTCAAACAATATTGTGCATGTTTTGAGAGAACAGCAGTTGCTCTAAACTTTGACTCTGGATCTTTATATTTTTCCACAGTCATAGGGTGTTGTTGTCACACTTTCAACAGTACCACAGCTCTAAAATGATTATTTTAATTTATCACAAAACTCTTAGTTTTATCTTTTGTATGGTGTTATTAGCTTATGAACATTCGACCACCAAATTCAGATGTCAGAACCTAATAGAGCATTAGCCATAATTCAACAAATAATAACTTTACAGCGTGACTCTGTACTTCAAAATGACATCTCTGGCAAGCTGTTCACAAAGCTTCAAATTTTTATAAAAGTCTTTGTATTCTAAATTTTCACATACTTTTTCCTGAACTTCAAAATCCAGTTCACTTAGTCCAAAGGTATGTTAGTTTTACGTGTGTTTGTTTTCAAAATGTGCAGACAGAATATTGTAGCTGTTGGCTACTTATCAACTAAATGTGTTTGTATGGCTGAGTAGTTATTGATCTTTCTGAGATATAAAAGGGGATCTGTGTACTGTTGGCAGAATATGCCTGTGGAATTAAAATATGTAAAAAGTTTTTAACTTTCTACACTAGTACACACTAGAAGTAGAGTGATACTTGTTTGTGATAGTTCTTTTCCATTCTTATTCATGAAGAATTTGTTACATCTTCGGTCTCCATGTTTAAACAACCAACTGTTCCAATTTGACTTTGTTCTTTGTGCCACGTCTTCATTCTAAAGGTTTTGTATTAAGCATGTGGAAATTAAGTTAATTTTGGTTTAAAGAAAAGTGAGCTTGTGGGAATGAAAATGTAACTTTGTGTTGATATTTTACAGATCTGACACTGATCAGTTGTTTTAGCTCTGCTATTTTTCATTAAAAAGCTTAGTTTTATTTAGTATTTTACTCAACAAACTGTGAATTCTTTCATTTTTTGCAAAAAGGATTAAAAGAATGGCAGGGATGAAAGAGACTCAACTTAGTGCTGAGATAGAACTCTTACAGACTGATACTAAGAAGAAATGGAACAGACCTCCTATTTCTATGAACTTTGAGGTATGATGGAATTCTTAATGCTTAGCCAAAGTTAAAGGCTATGAATAAAGGTCAAAAATGTTTCTTTTATGTGTTTTTCTTCATTAGTTTTAAAAACAATTCTAATTATTCAATATTACATTTTTTTAACTCTTTCCATTTAGGTTCAGTTGAGGTGACAAACCTTGTAACCACAAGGTAACCATCAATTTCATTACTATAAATTTTAGTTCCTTTGCCACAGGTTCCGTTCAATCAGCCAAGTTTGTGACTCCAAATTGACCTGTAAAATTTCTGTATTATAACTTCTAATATGTTTTGTACATATTCACAAAATTTGACGAGCTTCAGTGGCGTAGCAGGGGGGGCAGTCGCTCCCGGGCACAGGTGTGAAGGGGCGCAAAAGTTCATCTGGCCTATAATGCCTATTAATTGATAATTATGCCCTCCCCTAAGATATAGCGCAACTGCCCTATGTTAAGTAAATACGACACAGTGTTACATTATTTGTGTGTATTACGCTTATGGTTTTAACTTTTAAAAGCCACCCACTGAAATACAGTGAGACCGAATTGATGTACAGAAGTAAATTACACTATTCCATCATTCATCTGTAGATCAAATATAAGTCCCAGAGTACAACATACAAATAAGTGTATGTTCAACAAAAAGAAAATATGAGATTGATGTAACATATTAACTGGTGTGCAAGATTGGCAATATATCCAACAGGCAAGGCCTAGACCTAGTAAACATTATAGGCCTAATGTAGTGGTTTGTAATTGTACTGGCTGATTGTAAATCATGTCTTACAATAACTAATGTACTTATTAGACTTTAGGTCTAATTGCAGTTATAATTTTATTTTTAGATTCTAGGTCCATCATCATACAAATTGTAGCCTATATTATAGGCATACTTAGACCTATACTATTAAACTAGGCATTGCACTGGGACGGATCTAATTACTAAGTTAATAGATCTAGATGTAACATTTGTTCTAAAAGTTAGGCCTAATAAATCTGAATCTAGAATTGATGAGGCAGGGTTATATCTAGATCTGGGTAGATTCAATACAAGGTGCTTTCAATCTATGCACCCAAATCTAAAGTCTAGTTTGGATGTATAAAGCTAAATTTCTGTCATTATTATTACATCTAGATCCAAACCTAAGACTAAAAAGATGGAAGTAACAGGTCTCTAACATTAATGTTAGATCTAGATGTACTAGCAACTTAATCTAGGAACTGTAATCTAGCACCACTAATTAGTTAGCCTATATCTAAGTTTTCTCATTCTATCAAAACCTTTAATATTAAATATAGCCTTTGAGCCTCTAGTGTGTGTGGCAAGCAATTTCAGACTTGTATCCTGTAGTGTTCGTGTAGTTAAACCTATTGAGTTTATAAATGTGATTTAGCAACTGCCAGTAATTTATATGGTGCTCATAAGCATGATTTATCAGCATATACATTCATGTGCATTGACTTTCTTACTGTTGTGTCACATTAATTAACATGAGTATGGGTGGCCTAAATAATGGCAGTTAAAGTGAAACCAGGTTGTATAATTTAAACATAATTTGTGGTTAGGAAGTTAGGAAAGTAGAATGTTTCCTTTCATCTGATAATTTGCATGTTGCAACTAAATAGTGTAGTCAGTACTTATTAATTTATTCTTTTAGCCTATTATGTCAAAAAAGAAAGTGGGGCACAGGGATGCAAAATATGTGCACAACTTGCAGCTTCATTGGTGGAGTGAAGCAAATTGATGAGAGCTTTCCTTGCTGGAAGTGATGACACCAGTAAGCCAGCATCTGTTTCT
>NW_013668527.1:150225-156721 GCF_000517525.1 Limulus polyphemus | reverse complement strand
AGGGACTATTACTTTAAAACCTTATTTTTCTATTCTCATCTGACTCATGTGGCACTACACTAAAATTTTCTTTTTTTGATGGGTGTATTATTATTATATATATACATATTTGATCACATAAATACACCTCACAGAATGAGATTATAAACAAGACAAATACAGACAATACACTGTCCAACAAAGTAAGAGATATACTTTACTGAAACAGAATCCATTTATGGATTTAGACTGCTATTATTCAACATCTTTATATGCTTTGTTTATAGTGTAAAAGTCTCGGTAGACCACACGCTATAGTGTAAAAGTCCCGGTAGACCACACGCTACAGTAGCACCAAATTATATTAAAAGAAACAAGTGCAAGTCACGATAAACCTTTCATTTTTGTTTTGTGTGGTGATCTGAACTAATATACATCATGCCAACTGATAAGTGGTAGATATCCAAATTATTTAGCAGTGTAAATATCCCAGGTAGACTGCTATTATTCATCATTAATAAATTATTTAGCAGTGTAAAATTAATGATGAATAATAGCAGTCTACCTGGGATATTTACACTGATTAATAATTTATTAATGATGAATAATAGTAGTCTACCTGGGATATTTACACTGACCACACACTATAGTAGCACCGAGCTGTTTCAATCACACCTTGATCACATTTGCTGGAAAGTGCTAAGAAAAGATGCAGATGATTTATTTGTGGAATTCGTAAATGATATACGAAGTGTATATCGTTAAAGGATTTAAATGTAATAATGATCATTAATAAATTATTTAGCAGTTTTAATATCCCAGGTAGACTGCTATTATTCAATATCTTTATATGCTTTGTTTATAGTATAAAAGTCCCGGTAGACCGCACGCTATAGTAGCACCAATAGATGAATGATAATTGAAGAATATACACAGCAGCTTCAGCAAGAACAAGTGTATATGGAAAACCTATATAAATTGCATACACGCAGCTGTACTTGCTTCGCTATTATTTGCCTCTTTGTCAAGATGGCAATCACATTACCATGCAAAATCACATGACTGTAACATCACACTGACCTCAAGAATCTGACTAAATTAAATTATATGTTATACAATATAATCACGAAACAATACATGCCACAATAACTCAAACTGTTAAAATTAATGTCTTCAAACTTTAAAGAATGAGTAGATAAATATTACCATTTATTATCAAGATTTGTTTAACTTATTAAGTCCCAAATTTAAAATCAATTATTTCTTTATTCTACTTTCGGGTCTCTTGAATTAAAAATAAATATTATGGGATGCAAAATTAGGAAAAACATAAATTTATTCTGAGATTATGATTAAAATTAAAAAATAAACCGTACTATGTCATGTTGCGTGTAGTACTGATGTCGTAACACTAACAGTAATCTACTTTTCTAGTGCTACTATACTAATACCTGTTGGTCACGAATGCTTGTCGAAACGCTGTATGCGTCACTTGTATAATTAATAAAATTAATTTCATTACCCACTCAACTTCCAAGAATTCTTTAAAATTTCTATTAGTATTATATTACTTCGCTAGTTGTACCATTGAGTACTAATACTAGTAGTTAGTTCAACAAGGAACAAAGCTAATTTTTTAACAAGAAATACATAACAGATTGAGCTTAAAAAAGTAATGTAGTCTCATGCTGAGAAGCTTAACTGCGACTATTCAGTCTCGACATTTTCAATAAAGTTAACTTGAAATGATTTAGCCATAAGAAACTATTTGAAATCTTATTTCTTACTCTTAGGCTTAACATGCCCAAGCATTTTGTTAACGATCCCATTGCTAAGAATAAGAACGAGTCCTACAATCACAACTTCCAAATTAAAATTATAAAAAAAAGCATTCACAATTTGTCTTACCCGTTCAACACATGTAAACCTGCACCTAACAACATGGAGACTTTTTGTTTTAATTCTTAAAGCTTCGTTTCCTAAAAGTAAAACGTACTTCTTTCTGGTTCAATAGAAACATGCAATGGTAGGATTAACAGGTTGTTGCTAGGCCTACTTCTTTGTTGTCCAAACAAGAGATGGCGGAATTCTAATCGTGAGTAATGCAGCTGTCGACGATATTTGAAAGATTTACTTGCTCGGGCTTCGAGTTTGTTAGCAAATGGATTAAAAACAAAAGGCTATGAAAAGTTAGAAATATCACATATTTTTAACTTAACATTTAACTTTACGCTATTTAATTCTTTTCTTGTAAAAAAACACGAGATATAAGTATATCGTTATATAAAAATTATATTCGAAATATAACATATTATTAAACTAGTCAAAATTATGTTATTAAATTACTATTTTAATATGAGCTTACTTAATTTTTTATTTTAACAAAATTTTAGTATTAATAATGTTTTTAATTTAATAACTTAATAAATGTTCAAATGCTGCTTCAACACAACATTTACTAAATATTTTTTATTAATTCAATCAATACAATGTTAGATTAAAAATTTTGCCATGTATACTAATGATTTTTCATATAGTTAGTAATTTTGTGTCACTATCTCCATGCAGCAGTTAAACCTGTATATATGTAAAATTTGCATCATGGCTAAGAAAATAATTAATTAATAAGTAATAAACATATTATATTTTACATTTATTCCCCAGTGGTTTAGATCAAGTCTGAAGGCTTATAAATTATAACACTACAAACGATTAATATAAGCTAAGTGTAGTTATGGAAACACGAGAAACTATAGTGACTTCTGAATATTATTTAACATATCCTAAAATAAGAGCTATAAAAATCAAGAGAAAATCAACACTTGTCCAGAAACAGTTTAATAACTGACTTCAATTATTACATAAAATTTGACTATATTATTTTTACCTGTCGATTAAAAGCCAATAAACCAACTTTCTTGCAGTAAAATGTTTTTATATTTGAGGTAATTTAAGAACATATTGTAGTGTTATATTTCAATTTAGTAGACGATAGCATGCTTTATAAACTAATCTTTCATTCAAATTCCTTGGGCTTCAGCGTCAGGTTTGGTAGTAGTGCAGACAGCCCACCATGAAGCTTTTAGCTATAAAACAAATAAAAGCTTTTAAGTAGGATAAAAGGAAGGTTATGATTTGATGATATTGAGAGAAAAAAACATTACTGTGTTTGTCTTCAAATATTTAGCTGTGCTTGTTTATATAAGAAAAAAATTAATTGTCGCCAAAATACCAAGAATGGTTTTGCTCGTCTAAATTTTGACTGTTGCAATACAAATAATATTAATTAAAAATAATATCGACAATAAATTCTACGTGAGTCATGGGAAGTTTTAGAAAAACAAAAAGTTTTATTTTATTTTATTTTTTGCAAAATTAATATTATTTATAATTTGATTGTTTGGAATGCTCGACAGATGACGCAAGCTACCAAATTGTCACTTTCTCATTACGTTCTTGGCCTGGTTCCGGGGTAGAATTCTGGTTACCGTCCACTCTCGCACTTTCAGCCGTGGAGAAGCTATAATGTCGGGAAATAAATAGCCCAAGAGTTGGTGGTGTTGACTAGCTGCCTTCCCTGTAGTCTATCACTGCTAAATTAGGGATGACTTGCGCAGATAGCTCTCATGTAGCTTTGCACAAAATTCAAAACAAATCACACCTTACGTTCTTGAGCCTGTTCTCGTTAAGTATTCTCTGTATTATATGTTTGAATGTATAGGTAACAATTATTAAACGGTAAGTAAGGTTAATTATGTCTTGTCTAATAGATGTTGATAATTTAGTTCAAAAATACGTGGAATTGTCAGCGAAAAATTCTAATGTCACTTACGTATAATATTTCGTGTCGATTTGCCTCGCGCCATAATACCGCTTTTTGGTTTGAATTTTGTGCATAATAACGCATCGCTGAGTGTCTTGAACTGGAGACGGTGTATTTTTACGAACTCCCGTCAGAGGTTAAATTTTCTGTCTCAGATTATCTTTGTTGGGCGATCTGTTATATGACGTGTTTTACACGCGGAAACAGCTTAGTAACAACAGTACGAAACACGAAATTTGGGGGATCTTAAGCCTAATCATGGTAGTTAATAATAATGAGCCACAATGCGTTTGTATGTATATCTTTGTGCCGTAGAAATATAAGTTAAAAATTACGCCGAAGTCATATTTCGATAAATTTCCCCCACCTCGGCCCTGCAAGCTCCCAAAGTTAGTGCAACAATCAGTCTTCTTTGGGTGCGTTCACTAAAACACAAAACGAAACTGACAGTACAAAGTTGAGTGTTTAATGAAATAAAAACAACATTTTGGTGTTGTAAGGTCGTTTATCTCTAAAATTAATATGTCTTCTATACACCAATATGCACTACAGAAATTAAATAATGAACATTCAGTCTTTAAATTCGATGACGAGGAACCCACCATTATTCAGTCTTTGCGATCGCTTGTTTGAAAAATTGGGTCAGAGGCGAGTGACGTCACTCAAGGTAAACAAGGCCAGTCGCGATCGGCTTCTTTGTGCGCCATTTTGTGCGTGAAAACTGTCGGTTTGTTTATGTGAAAACAATTTATTTTTTTCTGGACAAATTTCATTTTACAGACGTCGTGAATACAGTTATTCATGAGTTAGTTGTTTCAGGACATAAACAAGTATGTTTTTTTTTCGCTGAGTTGTTTATGGATGTTGGAATATTCCCAAAGATAACGAGGTATCTCTGCACGAGTTTCCACCCAAGCCAGACATTCATTTTATCCTCAATATCATTTTAGTAGATGTTGAAGACCAGTTGACAAGGGGCTAGTCTTTAAACCACCAGCTGACCTCATTTTGTGAATAATTGTGATATTGTACAAGCTGTCTTACATTTGCTTTTTACACAAAATATTATCATAATTAATGTATATTTTTTAGTTACTTGTGGTGAGTTGCTGTTTAAAGTACTTATTATTTGAGTAACGAAGCACATTATGCTAAAAACTGCCGAGAGATGGCAGAGTTTTTGCGTCATACCAGAGTATTTTATGCTATTTGGGCTAGGCGTATGTCAGAATTGAATCAATGAAGTTTCTTACGTGTTTACTTTCAGGTCGTACAAATACGTTTGTATTTTACGTTTGAACGTAGTTAAGAATATTTTGCGAGGGCGTGGTGCCTTAAATATTTGTAAGTTTGTTCGAAAGTTCTAACTATTCGTTTGTATATTTTATTAATTCTTTATCAATTTTTTATGGCTATAGTCTGGCAGCAGAAATTTATTTATACTTAATAATTCCCAATTGTTTAATATATATAATACGAGTTCTAGAATGATACTGATAGTTAATATAGTATTATTATTCATTACTGTTATAATCCTTGATATATTTTTATTTCACTGAAATTTAATGTTTGATCGGTGTGCTCTAAGTTGTTATGGTAATATGATCTTAAACGAATACATGTTCCATTATTTGAAACTCGGGTTCTGCTAAAAAAGAAAAAGAAAAATGGGTTTGTGTCAGATCTTATTCATCGTGATATTTTGCTCATATTAACTTTGTATAACTGTTATTGAGTAACGTTACGAAATGCAATATTTAATGTACCTTTCTAAAACACTTTCGATCATTTTGTAAAATAGAACATACTTTAATTAATTTTACATTTATGCCACGTAACATCGGAATGAAAATAACTGACATACCAATCCAAAAAAAACAAACAATAATAAAAGTATTTACTGAACTTCCAACATCATGATGGATTTTTCACGTCTTCTATTTTGTGGGTAAACTACTATTAATGTTATACTTCTGTCTCTGGAGAAGTACCACGCTCTTGAGGTTGAAGTATTAAACGTTGCATGTTTGTTTCCAAACCTGGTAGTGTTACAAACTGAGAGAATCGTACGTTAATGTTGCTTCTATTCCAAAACGTAAAGATGGGAAGTTTAGGCTGAAATTTAAGTGTATTTTTAATCCTAGACACCATGAGTTTTTTAAACACGACTTTCATAACGAATTGTGTACCAAACTGCTTTGGGTTCATGAATTTGTTAGTTACGGGGTCCGTAACAAGATACGAGTCACAATAAAATATAAACAGAAATATCATCAATATCGCAATTAATCCGACTAATTACGATTGAAGCCCCCTATGTATTTTACATAGAAAATGTATGGTTTCAGCTTACTTTTTTGGCTATTTTTATTTTTTTTATTTTTGCACTGAATGTGGGAACTGACAAAAACATTAAATTACTCAGTATGACACACCATATAGACTCCTCCTGTAGTGAATAGTACAAAAGCAAACTGTCTATCTATTCAGTTCACTGTAATTTCTCTGGGTTAACTCACTTGTCAGTGTTTTACTAATGCTGTCTAGTAACTACTGATAATTATATAATTGAACAATATTTTATTATTAATAAAGGAGTTTCATTTTGTCTGCTACATGTCATTGTTCAGGAGGCTTTCCATTTAATACTAGAACTTGACAACTGGAATGAATACGCCGGCAAGGAAAAGTATT
>NW_013668527.1:142784-150100 GCF_000517525.1 Limulus polyphemus | reverse complement strand
TTCTTTCTGAATATAACTTTGCGATACACTTAATTTCAACAGCTATAACAACGAACGTCTCACGTGCTCAACTTCAATAATACTCAGTTCAATTACATACTCTCTGACTGCAGTTCAATTACTCATTACCTTGTTGTCCCGTCACGTTGTGAACGTCTTATATATACAAGACTAACACATATCTAGTAATCTCCCGACAATTCACGAAGGTTCGAGAATGATGTGGCGTGATACTAGTCACGTGACCTCGATGTCGTAACAGTATATTGAAGATACACCTGTAGTCTAGTGTAATTTTTATCATTGTTAGTAAGCCGAAAGTTGGCAAACCCCGTAAATCGATAAGCCTATGTTAGACTAATTTAGTGAGAAGAAATCAGAAACAACAAAAACACCTAGAATCTAGTTTGATATTTGATCACTATCATTAGCCTATAGTATTATACAACAAAATCTGGAGAAGCAAAGAAATTAATAGTGCTGTATTTGTAAGACTTATATAATCATAAAGCCTAATAGCATTTAAAACCAAAAGCTGGAAAAGCATAGAAACCAATAGGCCTACGTTCGTAAAACTTACACGATTGTTAGGCCTAAATCATAGAAACCAATAGGCCTATGTTCGTAAAACTTACACGATTGTTAGGCCTAATAGTATTAGCGACCTTACATGATAGGCACTAGCTGTAAACGTTATATATCAGTTATGAAAATATAACTAGTTACCATATTTCCTTAGTGAAAAACTTGGACTATTTTCTTACATACGGAGTGACATTGTAACAGCTTTGAACCAGTTTAAATTGCAATAACAAATTTTAACTAGTGTTTATTGCATCGCGTTTTGAAACCACTGACAAAATTTATTAAAAGTTCACGTAATTAATAACAATAATAACTTAAATCCAAAACCTACTGGAAAGAAAATTTTGCTTGTTTGGTTTCTATTTTGTAACTGAGCATATCTTCAAATCTCAATTCCTGCTGCTGCCCAATGACAGGTTAGGTTAAGAAAACGTAACAGAGGGAGGGAACATTGTACCATGTGATCTGTCTTTATCAGATGAATCTCCAAGTAATATTTAACGTGTCGAATATGATGACAATCTGCACACACCAAATTCACTTTCAGGTACAGTGAAACTGGGACAAGTTAATACATTTACTATTTTTGATCGGGACAAAGAAATAAGGCTAAAAATTGGGACGGACGTCTGGTAACCCGAAATATAATTATTCTCAATTTTCCTTTTTTTTTTTTTGTAATTTTTTCAACAACTTAATCTAAGTCACTAAGCCTATTATTATTAGTTTACTTCTTTTTATATGTATTTTCTCTGCTTATGATTTAACTTTGTTAACTTGAACAATATATACCCATTTTTAAATTTTGCTTTACTTAAAGTTTATTTTTCTAAAACAATAATTTTCCAGCTAGTTGTTGGTAGGTTTCTAAAACTTTATTTAATTGTTAGTTGATTACCTTTAATTACAATTGTTGCAACTTGGAATGAGAAATTCACTTAGTTTGCATCAATAAATTTGGTACAAATTAGAACCCTCAGGGATTATTAACCTACGCAGTATGTATTAAGAAAAAAGTAATGAAATCATTTCGTAAAGTGTTTTCTTATCGTTATAAGTGTCCCTACTGGGTTCTGATGTTCTAATTTTCTAGACTTTATGGTACACCTATACCGACAGGAAAACACCTAACGGTAACCGCTGCAGTGGAGGAGTGACATACAGATAGCATCGACAGTGACTGGTTGAGTAAAAGGATTACCTTCTTGATATGTGCAATTCAAAGTATTTGTTAGATTATTTGAGCTTATTGTATCTTTTCATTATTTAGTTTAATTTAATGTAGTATATATATCTGAGAATGGATTACAGTTGAGAAATAGGATTTGATTAACAATAATATGTCAGTGTTATTGTGTTGCGAGACTATTTTCTACGTTACTCGACTATAGCAGCAACGATTCACAATACTAACAATAACATTGTAAAATAGGCTTAGAAATAAGTAAAACTGTATTTTAACGTCCTAACGTCCTACACCTACAACTTCGCCCCCCAGTGGCACAGCGGTATGTCTGCGGACTTACAACGCTAGAAACCGGGTTTCGATACCCGTGGTGGGCAGAGCACAGATAGCCCTTGTGTAGCTTTGTGCATAATTAACAAAACAAACAAACCTACAACTTATCTAGGGTAAAATAAAAATTAATAATAAGAACAATAATTTCCAAAGACTGTTTAACTTACGTTTTTTTTTTGTGTGTGTTAAGTTGATATTGCGTTGAAGTTTCTGAACGGTTGTTGACCCTGTAATTGTTAGAGCAGACGATCGTTTGAATAAAGTTCAAGTGATCGCTCATAGTTATAACACAGTATGTTTGTAAGCCTACGTTACAACGAGTTATGAAACGCAGTTTTTATCTTAATAGAACCATCAAAGTGAAATAAACAAATCTTTTTATAATGTATATGTGTTAAACGTTAACACACTTTGTAAAGCAAGGCGGTAGTCAACTTATCGGTGTTCTGTTAGTTATGAAAGAAAGAAAAAACTAACCAGAATACAAAGAATACGTTGTTTTTGTTATCTTTTTTTTTATCTGTACACTTGTACCGGATTAGAATGAATGATACGTTTTTTTGTTTATCCAATACAGTTTAAAGTTTATAAAGGATTGCACATAGAAAGAGATATTTAACTATAGTCAGATAGAAAAGACCTTCCTTCAGAAAATCACCTTTGACCGCAGCCGTTTCATGACACCATATTTTATTTGTTTCTTTATCAACGGATTATTCATTGCTGTAATAACTATTGTTTGAGACCTTGAGCAAATAAAAATATTATCTTCTGGCTGTTCTACAGCGAGAATAGAGATTAAAATTTGAATCTATTCTACAGCTTAACTGTTTTCATTTAGAACTAACATATTTTTTTTTTGTATCATTAAAAGCGTTTTAGACGAACTAACGAAGAAAATAAGATAATGACACTCCCTACTTGTACATATACCCAAAAACAAATGTATAAAGCTTATATATATATATATATAAACTGTACACGTGCTTATCAGATTCAAAAGATACCTAACTATTATTCAGGGTCAAATTTGGTGATGAAATGTGCTGAGTTTAGACAAGCAGACAAACTGAACTGGTTTCATGACACCATGACTATAGGCAGATATGTGGGGGGAGGGGTCTTTGCCTCTAAAATAGTTTCAGCCCCCAAAGGTTTTTCCCTTTTTTAAATCAATGCAGAACCAATGTCTTTAACAACACCTTTGGCTCACAATTTTCATGGTGTATGTCGTCCAAACATGAAAGGTATTGTTGCGTCAGCGAGTCACATGACTACTGTGACGCCACGTTTCTAGAACTATCCTGTACCTTGGCGAATGCTCTAGTATTTACTAGATATAGGGTAGTCGGGTATATAAAAGAGGGTGACAACGTGACAGAATAATGTAATGTGTAGGTAGTGAGTAATTGAATTGCAGTCACAGGGTATTGTTGAAGTTAACGTTCGTTCGTTATAGTGTTTGTTTTAGCGCGAATATTGAAATTAAGTGTATCGTAAAGTTATATTCGGAAAGAATAAACCAGTTTTATTAAGTAAGGACTTGTGGTCGCTAAAGTTTCGTCGGAACGAAGTTACGGAAAGTTAATTAACAAACGGAGATGTAACAGTATAAACTTTGTTATGATACCAGTTATGATGATGACACAATACATGAAGCCTGGAAATTATTTTATGCATAGTGCTCATATTGGGTCAGTTAACTTGAACTTGGTAGGTTAACCCGTATTAAATCAGTTAACCCACATTACCCCATGTTAACCTCTATTGGGTTGGTTAATTCGTATTAACCTGCATTTAGTAGGTTAACTTATATTATCCTGTATATGGTGCGTTAATTCGTATTAACCCATATTTGTCAGGTTGACTCGTAGCTGCATTGGGTTATTTATTCGTACTAACTTGTGCTTGGTAAATTAACTCATATTAACCCGTATTTGTCAAGTTGACTCGTATGTGTTAAGCCATATCTCTCTATTATTTGATTCACCAACTTTCCTTGGTTATAGCTACATCTTTCTGTTATTTGATTCAACGACAGGAAAGGTTGGTGAATCAAACAATACAGAGATATAGCTATAGCCGAGGAAGGTTGGTGAATCAAACAATACAGAGATATAGCTATAGCCGAGGAAAGTTGGTGAATCAAATAATACAGAGATGTAGCTATAACCAAGGAAAGTTGGTGAATCAAATAATACAGAGATGTAGCTATAACCAAGGAAACAGTATTAGTATTTTGCATTGTTATGCTTTCTATACGTGAACGAACTGTATAACTCTGTCTTACCATCGTGGTGGGACAGCGGTAAGTTTAGGGATTTCCAATGCTAAAATCCAGGGTTAGATTCCTCGCGGTAGACACAGCAGATAGCCCATTGTGGCTTTGTTCAAAACAAACAAACAAACATCACGATAGTGACTAGAAATACGACCTATGACGTCATATGATGTCACCGTTTCATTTTAATCAGAACTGAAATTTGGAAACGCCATTCATTTGATAAGATACGAAGAGAAACCACTGATACGATCCCATCGACATTGTATACTAGAGTTATTCACTTACGAAATTAGTTTTTTTTTGTTTTTATCTTACGTTGTTAAAGGCCTAAAACTTGAGAATCGGTGAAACTAATAAGCCTAATATTAGTGATAAAAGTAACCGTTGAGCCTCCTGGCAACGACGTGTGGCAAACAACAACAACAACAAAAAAAAGCTTTAAAAAAAGGCTATTTTTATACACTTCTAATTTGATATTTGTGATGGACTAAATTAAGAAAAATGTATGGAAAGATATCTATAGTCTAGGGTTCTTTTTATAATGAGTTTTAAATCGGTTTTGGTTTTAAATGTGAAACAATGTCTAACCTATATTGTAAAAGATGGACAGTGTTATACAATGTATTTGATGTAAAGCTTTTTCGTTTAGGGGTGTTTTGTACTTTAAGAAAAATAGTATGCACTAATTTTCTGATATGTTCTTCTTCACATATTTACTTCACTTTCATTGAAAGCTCCTTAGAAATTACTGGAGTTTTGATAAATAATGAATCAAGTATGTTTGTTTTTTAATAATTAGAACATTTGAAAATTAGAATGTTTAGTTCGGATAAAAATAAAAACCTTATCATCAAATTTTCCGGAAGTTTTTTTTTTTTTTTTTGGTTTCAACAGAAATAACTATTTAAGTTCCAGTTGGAATCTTTGTTTAAGAAATAAGCCGTTTCTGAATCTTAATCTGAGAAATTGCACCCACGCTACGGTGATATAGATGTGCGCATGGCAGAGAAAATGTCGTATTTACAGAACACATTACTAAATCCTCGCGAGGGAGAACTGAGAGTTTGACCAGCCAATCTTAAACTGTAGTAAAAGTGTAAGAAACACAGCAGAAGTCGATTCATAAAAAGAAGAAAGAGGTGTAAATAGCACCTGGCCCTCCCAAGTCGCACAGACATGATCAAAAACAAATTAATCGAGAAGACACAGCCTTAAAAGTAATGCCATGAACGTTAACTTAGTATGGCCATGTGATTAGGGCGCTTGACTCGCAATCTAAGGGTCACGGGTTCGAATACCCGTTCCACGAAACATGCTCGCCCTTTCAGCCGTGAGGGCGTTATAATGTCAATCCCACAATTCTTTGGTAAAAGAGTAGCCCATGAGTTGGCGGTGGGTGGTGATGAATAGCTGCCTTCCCTCTAGTCTTTCACTGTTAAATTATGGAAGGCTAGTACACATAGACTTGGTGTAGTTTTGAGTGAAATTCAAAACCAAGTATCAAGACTTTACTAAAACAACCCAAAAATTAAAACTAGGCTTAAACTGTTAAAGTGGTTCAACCATTTTAAGACGACTGTTAATGTTGTAACTGAGACTAGGCTCAAAGTGGTGTAACAATAGTTACTACGAGTATAAACAGTATTATTAATGTTAGTTACTGTAACTAAGACTAAGCTGAGGTGTAACTGTGGTATTGTTGTAAGCCAGTTCAATGCGGCTTAAGTTAAAGTTTTTTTAGGTATCGTACATCGAGCTGTCATTCTTTTTTTTTACATTCATTGTGTACGTCATGAGTGTAGGAAATTGTATGTAGAAAAACTATTTCTCTACACAGAAGTATTAAGACTATTCATTCGTTTCATATATATTACTGGTATGAAATAATATAAGATAAAAGTAAGGCCTAGATTCCTATTTTAAAGCAGTGTTTCACAGATAAACGAATTTGTATCACTCGTACATTGTTGCACGATGAAGGCTCCGGTGAGAGGGCTGAAAGCTTGCAAATAAAAGTATTATAATGTAGAGAAAAGTCCATGTATAACTCTAAATATTAATTTACCCACTTTATGAATCTGGGGTATGTTATGATAAATCTACACATCTAACTTATAGATACTACATTACTTAAACTTTCAAATCTGGCGAAACACGTCTATGAATAATGCCTTTATATATTGCTAATACTTTTCAACAGATGGAGCTACTAGTATACATACACAGTCAGAGTCACAGTTCTAACATTCAAATTTAATTTATTTCGCGATTGTTAACATTATTTGTAGAGAACAGTATTACCAAGTTTCAGTAATTAATTACCATAAAATATGTACGATTAACGTCACTTTTCAGTAGTTGCTACTATAAGTTGAATTTTGTAATTGTTCATTTATTAATTTTTTTTAATTTAAGTAGTTTTTCATAAAATAATTTACTCGCTTCAAACTGATTAAAGCTGCCCATTCTACCATGACAATTACTAAGTCTGGCTCTCAGTCCCTAGACTCTTTCCATGAAAACTAATATTGTTTATACCCCCCCCCCTCCAAAATAGAAAGAAAAGAAACTGTTTACATCTTTTAATAATAAAGAGATTGGTTTTATTTTTCAGTTAAATTAAGATTCTGTTTACCTTGTGGGTAGAATAATAATTTTGTAACAGTGTTCACACCCATCAACAATAGTGAGGTTTTCATTATCCTTCAGGTAAATAAGATTCTGTTTACACTGTGAATAAAGTAGTAATAGTATTTAAACCAGAGGGAATCCTAAATGATTGAATGTAAATTTTGGGAGCTATAGAAACATTGTAATTTTTTCAAATTTTTATTAATAAAACAAAGATAAAATTTAAAAATATCCATCATATATTTAATTTTGATAAATAAAAAAAAACTATCAAGTAGAAGATTAAAATTCGATGAC
>NW_013668527.1:132388-141874 GCF_000517525.1 Limulus polyphemus | reverse complement strand
AAGTAATTTACACTGACATGGATATATATATATACCCATTCAAGCCGTCTCCAGCCATAAGTAGAAGATTAGTTTCTTTCATCAGTTGCAAAAGTAAAAAAAAAAACACTAAAACTTAAATCTTATCAAGAACAAAAGCCAGATGTGGGAAATATGAACATTATTTCTTAAACAAACTTTATTTAACATCCAACACTACATCAATAATGTGCAGGTAATAACTGAGTTAGATTAATCAAAAGGTATTTATTTAAAGGGAACAGGCAAAAAATATTGCTGATTTGAGACATTATGGGAAATGTTTAGAGATTTTTTAGCAGTTTTTTTTCTTTTTCACTCTGGACATTTTCCCAGAAATTTGCAAATGTAGAGATTGAAGAACTGACTTTATTTTGGAAGAGTTAGTGAACTGTGTAGCTAGAGGATATGTTTCATCTTCAGTGTAATGATGATAACATTCCTTTCTGTTATGTCATTTGTATTATTCATTATAAGTAAAGCTATACTAATCTTCGTACCTAGTTTGGGTAAACATGTGTTTATAAATAGCACATGAGAGGAGGTTGGTGGATAAGACCAGAAATAGCCTTGTCATAATTACTACAGTTTTTTTTTTATGTGACACAAACATTTAAATATTCACAGATAAGGGTGAATTGTTCTGTGAGGTACGTGAACCTTTAAACAGCATGAAGTTCACAGGGAAGGCTGGTACCTTGTGTTCTACTGTTTCTTTCTTTTTAGTGTAGCTTGCATACCTACTGTGTTTTTAGTTGGAGAAGCTCCAAAATAGACTTAGTTGGAACAGATGTTACTGCTTAAGAAGAGAAGTTCATTTGAACTGTTATAATTCAAAGAAAATACTCTGAATCAGTTCTTTAGATTGCTTGAATGGTGAATTTCTTGAGTACTTCCTGGTAGAACAGATTTTGTGGTCCAGACTACGTACTTATTGATGGTGTGAAATGGCTGTTATTCCAAAGGAGGAAAGAAAGCTCCAACGTAACTATAGCACTGGCATTCTCAGGGACAAACATCGGTACTCCTTCTGGGAGAAGCTTCTCCAAGTTCCTGGCAGTGTAGGGTATGTTACCTTCAAGTCTTAGTCCAACATTTCAGTTAACATTGTTACTAATTCTTTCAGGTTAGGTGATACTTCACTTTAGAGTTTATCTTGAGAAAGTATTCTTTACTTATGTCATTTTAACTTAATTGAAGCAAAATATCCTACCATTAAATAGTCCATTTCTTTTGTTTAAATGGCACTCTTTTTATAAATCTCAATGTCCTATTAATATTTAATATTGTAGTCTGCTATTGTTAGCTGGAGTTGTTTTCATGAACCTTAATCTACCTACTGTCATCCTACCAATAATTGATAGTTTAGTTACCTGTTGTTAGATGGAGCTTTCTTAATGAACCTCAATCTACCTACTGTCATCCTACTAACAGTTAATTGTTTAGTTACCTATTGTGAGATGGAGCTTTCTTAATGAACCTCAATCTACCTACTGTCATCCTACTAACAGTTAATTGTTTAGTTACCTATTGTGAGATGGAGCTTTCTTAATGAACCTCATTCTACCTACTGTCATCCTACCAATAGTTGATAGTTTAGTTACCTATTGTTAGATGGAGCTTTCTTAATGAACCTCAATCTACCTACTGTCATCCTACTAACAGTTGATTGTTTAGTTACCTATTGTGAGATGGAGCTTTCTTCCTAAACCTTAATCTACCTACTGTCATCCTACCAACAGTTGATAATTTAGTTACGTATTGTCAAATGGAGCTTTCTTAATGAACCTCATTCTACCTACTGTCATCCTACTAACAGTTGATAGTTTAGTTACCTATTGTCAGATGGAGCTTTCTTAATGAACCTCATTCTACCTACTGTCATCCTACTAACAGTTAATAGTTTAGTTACCTATTGTCAGCTGGAGTTGTCTTAATGAACCTCAATGTACCAACTGTCATCCTACTAACAGTTAATAGTTTAGTTACCTATTGTCAGGTGGAGCTTTCTTCATGAACCTCAATCTACCTACTGTCATCCTACTAACAGTTAATAGTTTAGTTACCTATTGTCAGCTGGAGTTGTCTTAATGAACCTCAATGTACCAACTGTCATCCTACTAACAGTTAATAGTTTAGTTACCTATTGTCAGGTGGAGCTTTCTTCATGAACCTCAATCTACCTACTATCATCCTACTAACAGTTGATAGTTTAGTTACCTATTGTCAGATGGAGCTTTCTTCATGAACCTTAATCTACCTACTTTCAACTGACTAACGTTTAATAGAAACAAGCTTTAATATGGTTGTTTCTGCATGAAATTTCTTATACAATTTTATTGATTATATTTAAATATAAATATTAGTTCACATTTCTAATCTCATTTTTATTTCATAGTGCAAGTATATAGTGTTACTTTATTTTCTTTCTCCAATAAAAAAAGTTGTGAATTTTTATCTAAAGATTAGTAACCTTATAAGCTTTACTCCTGCCTCTGTATGAGTATTTAACATAATATTTACCAGTGTCTTGTTTCAGTTACATTTTTTATGACTTTATTTGAACTTTTAGTATTTATATTAGATAATGTTTGACTAAATTATAACATTCTTTACAAACAGACTTTCAAAAGTTTTGTGTTTTTTCTTGTGTTTTCAAAGTACTATATCATTATAACATTTTCAACATTTTGTGGTATTATTTGTTTCTGCTGTAGTTATGGAGACCAAGATACAATGATTACACCATTTGCTCAAATTCTGCAAAGCTTGAGAAATGTACGGAACAGTTACATCACCCTTGTAAAGGTACCTGCTGACAAGTAAGTGCTTTTATCCATGTTGTAACACCAAGTATAGATACTGAAAGTTAAAGAAGCACTCTTTTAAAGAGGTGGGCATTTGGTTTTCACCTTACTTATATTAAACATTGATTTTATTTAGAAATTTGTCACTAAAGGATCCAGAACTTAAGGGCAATGACAGCTACAGGAAGGATTCAAGGTTAAGGTTCAGGAAGTAGTTAATGTTGGGGTTAGATAGTTGGTAAGCTTTGTTTTTGTAAGGGTTTGATATTTAAAAGAAATACACTCTCGTGTAGGAATGTGATGGATTTGTTTTAGTGCACCTGGACTATGCAGTAGTTAAAAAACACAATTTTTTGTGTTGTTCTACTCTATGTTTTATTGTTAAGATTTCTGTAAACCAGATTTGTAGCTCTGACCTAACAACATTTATGGTAATAACAAGAATTACTTTAAATTTGAAGCTTGTGACTCTCTTGGTAATAACAACAATTACTTTATATTTTAAGCTAGTGACTCTCATGGTAATAATAACAATTACTTTATATTTAAAGCTTGTGACTCTCTTGGTAATAATAAGAATTACTTTAAATTTGAAGCTTGTGACTCTCTTGGTAATAACAACAATTACTTTATATTTTAAGCTGTTGACTCTCTTGGTAATAATAAGAATTACTTTATATTTAAAGCTAGTGACTCACATGGTAATAACAAGAATTACTTTATATTTAAAGCTTGTGACTCTCTTGGTAATAATAAGAATTACTTTATATTTAAAGCTAGTGACTCACATGGTAATAACAAGAATTACTTTATATTTGAAGCTTGTGTCTCTCTTGGTAATAATAAGAATTACTTCATATTTAAAGCTTGTGACTCACATGGTAATAACAAGAATTACTTTATATTTGATGCTTGTGACTCACATGGTAATAACAAGAATTACTTTAGTTTTGAAGCTAGGGACTCCTGTGGTAATAATAACAAAAAAATACTTTATATTTAAAGCTTGTGAATCTCTTGGTAATAATAATAATTACTTTAGATTTGAAGCTAGTGAATCTTGTGGTATTAATTACAAGAACTACTTTAGTTTTTAAGTTAGTGACTCTTGTGGTAATAATAATAATTACTTTATATTTGAAGCTAGTGACTCTTGTGGTAATAATAACAAGAACTACTTTAGATTTGAAGCTAGTGAGTCTTGTGGTAATAATAACAAGAACTACTTTATATTTGAAGCTAGTGACTCTTGTGGTATTAATTACAAGAACTACTTTAGTTTTTAAGTTAGTGACTCTTGTGGTAATAATAATAATAATTACTTTATATTTGAAGCTAGTGACTCTTGTGGTAATAATAGCAAGAACTACTTTAGATTTGAAGCTCTGGCCTAACACCACTCATAGCATTAACAATAACTACTTTCATGTTAAGATCTCATTCATAGCTACTAAGGCAGTTTTTCAGTCACTAGAGGAGTCAAAATATTTAATAAAACTGACATAGAGTATTCAAGGTGTCTAATAAACGAGGCTGAAACTTGAGTTGTATGTTAATTATTAGATATGATGAATACAGGAACAAATGTTTTAAATTCCACAATTGTCTGTATGTGGCGGTCCATATAGCTTGTTAAACATATTATTTATGCACCAAATTGTATTGTTTTTGAGTTCATGAACGTTGGTTACAGGATCCCAAATCACATTGTAATTTGCACAAAACATTTAAATAAAAATATTAGTTAATTACTACAGGGATTTCCTGTGTATTTGACATAGAAAATAACTATTAGACTTTACCCATTTGTTTATATTAATTCTATACGATATGTATGTTGTAATGGGTAGAAACATATGACTACTCAAAATACAGATCCCTCTTGTAGTGAATGATATGATCAAACAAATCTTTTATTAATCATATCATATCATTGAGTAGCTACACAATTGACTATCTGTACTGTACCTACTGCAGGAATCAAACTCCACATTTTAGTGTTTGAAGTCCTAAAGCTTACCAATGAGTCACCAGAGGGCTGGATAAAAGGACAACAGATATTCAGTTTTAATTAAAAATAATAGTAGGTGATGCATTTCATACATCAAAAAAATGTTTAAATTAATAGTTTAGTTATAGTCATTATGTATCAGACCTAAGAGGACAATATTGTTGGAAACAAGATTGAATTAGATAGGTCAGGGTGACTTTTGTTTGGACAGTAACAACATTTCGTTTTTTCAGTAAAACCTTCTAAACCTTTGTGGCTTAGCAAACACACATTTTATTATTATAGACTATTATCCACTATATATTTGTTAAAACTTGTTGAACAGATAGATGTTGACACATTTGTTCAAATGTATTTCCAAAACCTTTCTCCAAAAATTGTGTCAATGCTCCCCTATTATAGTATCTTTTATTTTTACACTATCAGACTTCATTTACCTAATTAATCCTTTTTTTTTTGCCTTATCTTTAATTTTTCACATGGATCTTCTGAGGTTTAAATAAACTGGTAAAACATGTGTTTTGGCAATCTGCATGAAGACTAAGGAAGTGGCTTGTTTAAGCCTTGTTTATATAAGGTTAACCCTAAGCTAATTATAATAAACAGTGCTGACAGTTGCTGGTGAGAAGTATGCCAAGCATGTAAATAGTTTACTTTTATTTTTAGAATAGTCCATAGGACCAGGGTGTAATAAAACTTGTGTAATATGCTCATCACATAAGCACAGTGGTCCAGAGTTATTGTGGGATTACCGTGTTTAATAGCAAGACTTCATTAATTCACTACCTTACCCTTATGGTTGTGTGTCTTTTTAGGATATTTTTCCTTGTGAGTTTTGTTTGACAATACCTAATGTGATCATCAAAACTTTTGAAACTATTCCAGATACCTGTTCATCCCTGTTGATTTATTATCCTTCATATGTATAGCTTTCATCTGGAACTGGTATAATTAAGTTCTAGGGTAATGGTAATATAACACTGCTGATAAGTTCTAGGATAATGGTAATATAACAGTGCTGATATAATTAAGTTCTAGGGTAATGGTAATATAACACTGCTGATAAGTTCTAGGATAATGGAAATATAACACTGCTGATAAAATTAAGTTCTAAGGTAATGGTAATATAAAAGTGCTGGTATAATTAAGTTCTAGGGTAATGGTATTATAACACTGCTGATAAGTTCTAGGATAATGGTAATATAACAGTGCTGGTATAATTAAGTTCTAAGGTAATGGTAATATAACACTGTTGGTATAATTAAGTTCTAGGATAATGATAATATAATGCCACTGGTATAATTATGTTCTAGGGTAATGGTATTATAACACTGTTGGTATAATTAAGTTCTAGGGTAATGGTAATATAACACTGTTGGTATACTTAAGTTCTAGGGTAATGGTAATATAACAGTGCTGGTATAATTAAGTTCTAGGGTAATGGTATTATAACACTGTTGGTATACTTAAGTTCTAGGGTAATGGTATTATAACACTGTTGGTATAATTAAGTTCTAGGGTAATGGTAATATAACACTGTTGGTATAATTAAGTTTTAGGGTGATGGTATACTTAAGTTCTAGGGTAATGGTATTATAACACTGTTGGTATAATTAAGTTCTAGGGTAATGGTAATATAACACTGTTGGTATAATTAAGTTCTAGGGTAATGGTAATATAACACTGTTGGTATAATTAAGTTTTAGGGTAATGGTAATATAACACTGTTGGTAATATTAAGTTCTAGGGTAATGGTAATATAACACTGTTGGTATAATTAAGTTCTAGGGTAATGGTAATATAACACTGTTGGTATAATTATGTTCTAGGATAATGGTAATATAACACTGCTGGTATAATTAATCATTTGCCATATATTAGTCGTGAAATTTCATGATCCTTATCTTTGAGTGTTACTCTTCAAGATCTGTTGTTTAATTCTTTATCTTTGAGAGTTAATCCTCAGTGTGTATTGGATAGTTCTTTCTTTTTAAGTGTTAATCTTCAAGTGCTATTCATCAGATTATTATCTTTGAGTGTTAATCTTCAAGTGCTATTCATCAGATTATTATCTTTGAGTGTTAATATTCAAGTACTATTCATCAGATCATTATCTTTGAGTGTTAATCTTTAAGTGCTATTCATCAGATTATTATCTTTGAGTGTTAATTTTCAAGTGCTATTCACCAGATTATTATCTGAGTGTTAATCTTCAAGTGCTATTCATCAGATTATTATCTTTGAGTGTTAATATTCAAGTACTATTCATCAGATTATTATCTTTGAGTGTTAATCTTTAAGTGCTATTCATCAGATTATTATCTGAGTGTTAATCTTCAAGTGCTATTCATCACATTATTATCTTTGAGTGTTAATCTTTAAGTGCTATTCATCACCTTATTATCTTTGAGTGTTAATCTTTAAGTGCTATTCATCACCTTATTATCTTTGAGTGTTAATCTTTAAGTGCTACTGATCATTTCTATAATTCAGTCAAGCTCATAGTTAGTAGACAGGTTTTTCTTTTTCTTTAACTTAAACTCAACACTTTGTAGTTTTAAATTTAGATGTTTAAATTAGTAAAGCCTAAACAGAAGATAAAATATTTATATGTGGCTATAGAAATGTTGACCTTTATCATGGGTTTTAATGTCCACAGGTCAAGAAGATCTTCGTTAAGTAATAATTCATCTCCAGTGTCAAACAAAATTTCAGGTAAATTAAGATTATGTTTCTAATTTATTTTTGTTTGCTTCACTGCTCTAAACCAACATAAATACAAAATTCTGACACAGATGATCATAGCCTTGTATCTCTATTCCACGACAGTAAAGTCATTTCTTTAGGTTTTATTTTTACCGTAGCTGTTGGTTATATTTATATTTAGAGCTGAATTTTTTCTTCATATCTACGCATAGAGTGAACACTTTTTTCTTCATATCTATACATAGAGTGAACACTTTTTTCTTCATATCTACACATATAGTGAACACTTTTTTCTTCATATCTACACATATAGTGAACACTTTTTTTTTTCATATCTACACATATAGTGAACACTTTTTTCTTCATATCTACACACGTGGTGAACACTTTTTTCTTCATATCTATACATGTGGTGAACACTTTTTTCAGTTATTCTTCATTCATCTTTGTTTATGGCTTATTTAATATTTATTCAATTTTACTGTTTCTGAACTTTGGTAACATTGAGCTGTACTGAGGAATTTTTTCTAAATACTCCTCTGACTCTGTACCCTTAAAGCTTGTTGAATAATTCGTTAAATGTTACAGTTTTTAATTTTGTCAAATGAAACACTGAACAGTTTGTGTAAATTAAAATTTAATTACAAACGTGCTGTTTGAGAGACATTGGTTGACAAGAGGACATAATCAGAAAGAGTTTTACTATCATACAATCTTGCCTTGAATATTATGATTTGACGATGTTTCAGGACACGGTACTCCTTCTTCAGGTGAAGAATGAACACTTAATATTCAAGACAAGACGTTCATTTGTAAAAAGTCTTTCTAAATACAATCATTAATATTTTTTTTCTTATATTCAATACCGTATTGCAATGTACAAAATTTGAAAGAGTGTTAAAAGAGTATGTTATTTTTGTTTCATGTCAATAAATCTGTATGCTAATTTGCAATAAAAGTCTCTGTTTTTCACACTTATCATATTAAAGAAAACTAATCAGTGAGTTTAAACTTCATACAGAGGATCAGTATGCCAAGCTAGCAATGGAGACTCTAGAAAGATTTGACTGGTGTATAGACCAATTGAAAACACTACAGGCACACAGGTCCGTGGGAGATATGACCTCCAGTAAGGTACATGCATTGTGTTTAGGATAAAAGTGTTGAGATCAGCTAGTGGTGCTGATGTACGGTTATGAGAATAATTTTTCATTCTAAAGTATAAATGTGTTGTTCTTGTATTCTCCAGGGGTGTTTACTACTGTAAAGTAAATAGTTCTAAAGTCCTTTTGTTATTTATTGATAGATCTTCACATTCTTTTAATTTACTTTAAGCTAGTGACTATAAAGAGATTAACAGTCGCTGACATTCAGGAACAATGTAATATAACTCAACAACAGCTAAGTAATCAACAATGTACTATGTCATTCAGGAACAATGTAATATAACTCAACAACAGCTAAGTAATCAACAATGTACTATGTCATTCAGGAACAATGTAATATAACTCAACAACTGCTAAGTAATCAACAATGTACTATGTCATTCAGGAACAATGTAATATAACTCAACAACAGCTAAGTAATCAACAATGTACTATGTCATTCAGGAACAATGTAATATAATTTAACAACAGCTAAGTAATCAACAATGTACTATGTACTACATAGGTAAGTATGTAGCTCAAACTCGATGTTCTGGATTGTAATCATCAGTTTATCAGTATGTAGTTCTGGATTGTAATCATTAGTTTATTGGTATTTAGCTCAACCTTGATGTTCTGGATTGTAATCATTAGTTTATTAGTACGTAGCTCAACCTTTACGTTCTGGATTGTAATCATAAGTTTATCAGTACGTAGCTCAACTATGATGTTCTGAATGGTAATCATAAGTTTATCAGTACGTAGCTCAACCTTGATGTTCTGGATGGTAATTATAAGG
>NW_013668527.1:123985-131493 GCF_000517525.1 Limulus polyphemus | reverse complement strand
TACGTTCTGGATTGTAATCATAAGTTTATCAGTACGTAGCTCAACCTTGATGTTCTGGATTGTAATCATAAGTTTATCAGTACGTAGCTCAACCTTGATGTTCTGAATGGTAATCATTAGTTTATCAGTACGTAGCTCAACCTTGATGTCCTGAATGGTAATCATTAGTTTATCAGTACGTAGCTCAACCTTGATGTTCTGGATTGTAATTACTTAAAAAATATTATTTTACCTTATTTCTAGTTCAAGATGATGTTAAATAAGGAACTCAGACATTTCTCAGAATCTAACTCAGGAAGTCAGATCTCAGATTACATCTTCAGTACATTTTTGGGTAAGTTTACAGAACACGTGTGTACAGAATGGTTATTCAGTCCTAACTTGATGAAAAATTTTCATTTAGAAAATTATATCTTTTTCTCATCTGTCACAATATATTACTGTTTATTCTGGCAAAAGTTACTAAAATGTTTCAGGGATTGGATTATCTAGAAAGATTATTTGTCATACTACATTATCAGCAAATCTGGAGGAACAATTGGCATAATAATCTGAAGAAATTATTTACCAAACTATATTATAAAAGTTTTATTTAATTCTTGGATAATTCTGGAAGGATCAAATGTAGTGATTGTTTTATTCAGAAGTATACGTAATGCTTTTTTCAGTTTGGAGCAGTTGTTTTCTTATAACTTGTTCACTTGATTAACATTTATCAGTATCTAGTTATCCAGTAAAGTAGATTAATTAAACTACATTCTTTTAGTGCTCCAAAAATGTGTCAGAGATCATGATTTTATAATTACCAACATTTATGTGTGTTTACCACAATGGTACATCTGACTTGCACTGTTCGTACATCTTTATAAGCAGGACTGTATTACTGTCAGACATTAGTTTGTCCTCCTCTACAGAAATGATTACTGACAGACATCACTTTTTTTCTCTTCTACTGAGATGATAACTGATTGTATTACTGTCCGACATCAGTTTGTCCTCCTCTACAGAGATGATGACTGTATTACTGACAGACATCACTTTCTTTCTCCTCTACAGAGATAACTGACTGTATTACTGACAGACATCAGTTTGTCCTCCTCTACAGAGGTGATAACTGACTGTAATACTGTCAGACATCTCTTTGTTCTTCTCTACAGAGATGATAACTGACTGTATTACTGTCAGACATCAGTTTGTCCTCCTCTACAGAGGTGATAACTGACTGTATTAGTGTCAGATATCTCTTTGTCCTTCTCTACAGAGATGATAACTGACTGTATTACTGACAGACATCAGTTTGTCCTCCTCTACAGAGGTGATAACTGACTGTATTACTGTCAGACATCTCTTTGTTCGTCTCTACAGAGATGATAACTGACTGTATTACTGTCAGACATCAGTTTGTCCTCCTCTACAGAGGTGATAACTGACTGTATTACTGTCAGATATCTTTTTTCTTCTTTACAGAGATGATAACTGAGTTTTGTAATTGTGTATAAATAATAAACCTAAAGATTTTGGACCTGAATTAGATAAGCAGCAAGATCTGGATATTCCAACAAAGCTGATTGAGAATGAACATCAGAATCACAAACCTCAACATAAGGCTGGCCAGGCAATCTTTCAAATCTCTGGAGTTAAGAAGTCATTGTGCCAGACAAGCAGCATTACAAGGCTGCCGAATTATGGAGTAAACACGCCACACGAAGAAGAACTAGGAAAGGTAAAGCAGATACAGTTATAAAACGTTTCTTATAGATTAAGAAATGTATAACTATGTGGTCATATTAGTTAGTATAGTAAGTAAAGCCACAAAAATGTGTAGATTAACAAGGTTACAGATATGGGCAAGTTAAAAATAGTTTGGCCTGGTTGAGAACAATTGTTTTGTTTTCTTAATATAATGTGTCTTTAAATGTCTCTATGCAAATTATTATTTTCTTAAAGTCTACTGTGTCTCAGTTAACCATATTTATAATCATGAATATCATGTTGTAGATTTGAAGTTGTTGTAAAATACTTTTTAAAACATACGTATATTAATTCTATCTGTTTGCTTTCACAGCTTCTTGAAAATATAGATAAGTGGGGAGTTGACATTTTCAGGATTGCAGAATGCTCTTCTTACCGGCCACTTACAGCAGTGACGTACACGATTTTTAAAGTGAGTTCTCATTATAAACTGTTCATTGGCATTCCTAACATCGGGTGTCCTCACTAACACCACAACATATTCCTGATTTTTAATAGGTAGGATTACAGAATTTAGAAACCAGATTTTGTTTTCAATAATTTGGTTTATTTTTTATAGCATTGAGTGAATGGTATTACGTTTTCTCCAACACGTATTCCACTTCGTCTTTATACAGTCTGTGTTTTATGTATAGTTTTCACTGTAATTTTTATCACAGTTATAACATAACTCATGAAAAGTAGTAACTATTCTTTGGAAGATTCAGCAGTAATTTTTTTAAGCAGCTTCATATCTGCATATTCGATTGCGATGTTTTTATGCAAAACCTTTATAATTAAGGAGATATATAAGTTTGAATGTTTTTATTGCTTAAGGACAGAGGTTTCTTGAACACTTTCAAGATCTCGGCAAAGACTTTGATCAACTTTCTTGTAACTCTGGAAGATCACTACCTCCAAATCCCTTATCATAACAGCATTCACGCAGCTGATGTAACCCAGTCAATCAATGTTCTCCTGCTCTCTCCTGCATTTCACGTAAGTACTGGTGCAACCATCCCGTATTTAAAAGTATAACTTCTTGTAAGTTGTAACCAATTCCCTTAGTTCTGTATAATGAATTACATTTATAAAACTAAACAACCTAGTGACTTACTATTGGGGAAAACCATGGAAAATGTGATTTGGAGTCTGCATTTATTAATTTTTCAAATGACTATGGACAATCATATGTCATTTAAATGTCCTTGTATCAAGATTTAAAACTGAACATTTTTTGGGATTTTCTTTTACTTGTAATTGTGAGAGAGTTTTAGGTTCTTTCATCAAAATATCAGAACTGAGTATGTTTCTTCAACAAAAATGTTATTAGATTGAGGAAAACCAAGACAACTGTACATGTCACGTCATGATGCCTTTATTGGTGAAACCCTGATTGTGAATAAATGATGTATTTCCTTAATTTGGTAATTAGTTTCATATAAAAAATCATGGTCAGAATTTTATTCTGTTCCATCTTATGTTTCTTATCCAATTGTACTTGTATTTATTTTATTGTTTTTTTCTAGTCAGTGTTTACAGACCTGGAAGTTCTTGCTGCATTGTTTGCTGCTGCTGTTCATGATGTGGATCATCCAGGACTGACGAATCAGTATCTGGTCAACACTTGTAAGTTCTTTGGAAGTTTGGTTTTTGTTGCTTGATCTTTTCTTTACCAATACAGTCTGGTCAACGCTTATAAGTTTTATTTATGTTGCTTAACCCTTTTTTGACCAATGCAACAAAGTTTATTTTCTTCTTTTAATATAATCTTTTCAGTTGTTGGTCAGTGTAGATGTGATAAGTTGAAGATTCTTTAACGTAAATATAAAGATAAATTAATACTTTTAGATTTTAGTACAGATTTCCATATTTTAAACTGTGCTAATCCTGACCTTAGGGCCTTTCACACATGACTCTAGGCTTAACAGAAATCTTGCACTTTCAACACCCAGCCATATGCTGGATAATTTGCTGAATTGATCTCAGCTGGATGTAAGGCTTGTTTGTTGTACATAGACATAGAGAAACTGGGAACTCTGGTTTCCCTTTTCTGTTTATGGATTTTGCCTGATGATGATGCATTCTGAACCTAAAGCAGTTTATTCATTAGATCACCTTAACATTTACTTTTATTGTTTAGGTGTACTCAGTGGGTTTGATTTTTAGTTTGTTAATCCAAAAAGAAAAGGAACAGGTTGCAGCTCTATTACTCAACCTTATAAATTCAACCAAATATTGATCATTTTGCTTAACTAGAAGTGTTTCATTTACCAGTATTACTATATAAATAAGTAAATTAACATGACTAACTAAGACTGTAACTACATTTATATAGTAATACTGGTAAATCAACATGACTAACTAAGACTGTAACTACATTCATACAGTAATACTGGTAAATCAAAATGAACAACTAAGACTGTAACTACATTCATACAGTAATAGTGGTAAATCAACATGACTAACTAAGACCGTAACTACATTTATATAGTAATAGTGGTAAATCAACATGACTAACTAAGACTGTAACTATATTTATATAGTAATACTGGTAAATCAACATGACTAACTACGACTGTAACTAACATTCATATAGTAATACTTCAACATGACTAACTAAGACTGTAACTTTTACCAGTGTTACTGTATGAATGTAGTTACAGTCTTAGTTAGTCATGTTGATTTACCAGTATTTCTATATAAATATAGTTACAGTCTTAGTTAGTCATGTTGATGTACCAGTATTACTATATAAATGTAGTTACAGTCGTAGTTAGTCATGTTGATTTACCAGTATTACTGTATGAATATAGTTACAGTCTTAGTTAGTCATGTTGATTTACCAGTATTACTGTATGAATCTAAAGTTTGAAGATGGCTTGTATGGTTAGTGAAAGAATCCTTAATATAAATATACAATATTTTAACAACCTTATGTCATCATCAGGTACAAGTAGTTTACACAGAGTACTATTAAATGAATCAAGTTACAGTAGTAGTCGATCATATTTGTTAACCTGTTTCTGTTCAGTCATGTTTACTTAACTTCTCTTTATCTATGGTGATGTAAACTATGTTGTCTTGCTAGCTTTATGGCCTGTGTTCGGACAAATATACAAAAATATTGTTTACGTTTTCCTTTCCAGTTTCTGAACTAGCAATGATGTACAACGATGAGTCTGTTTTGGAGAACCACTCCTTAGCAGTTACTTTCAAACTGTTGCAAGATGAAAACTGTAATATTTTAAATAATTTGAACAGGAAACAGCAACAGACATTTAGGAAGATTGCAATAGACATGGTAAGTAATATCTAAATGTATATTTTTCATTATTATCAATGAAATAAGTGTGTTATAATCATAATTTTTGTCAACATGCTATTATTCAAGGCTGTTATAATAGAGGGTTACCATGTTTTCATAGTGGTACATAAGTTTAAATATTGTTAAGTCTCTGTTTGTTTGTTAATTTCTGGTATAACTTCTTTCCAAGGAACTTCGGCGATACAAGTCCTTTCTTAATTAAAACTGTTTATTCTTTCTTGATACAAATTTTAGTAATACACAGAATTTCCACAGTCACTTTAAACTTAACAACCTTTATAACACATGCTATAATTCACAGTGGCTCACACACTTTATTTACTGTGCCTACTGTCCACTTGACTCAATTATCTCTATCTCTATATCTATCTATGCAATTCTATCCTTTTTGCTTGCTTTTATACTAAAAAAGAGGGCATCTAGCAAACACTGGGACATTCGCGAGGTTCCCTGATAAGTCATGATCCTTCTAGAAACTCCAGCGCACATGCTCCCAGAGTCGTGTGACTTCCGCTGTCGTAACAATATTATATAAGTTTGAATAAGCTAATTGCAAATTTTAATTGCACATTGTGTGTTTTCTTAGCAAAGCTTTATAGTTATGTTGCTCAGCAACTTTTAGAGGATAAAATAAGATAGTTGGGTGAAAAGAGAATGGGTAGGGAGAGATAGATAAGCAGTATAATCTTATTTTTTTAAACTTTTAGCATATGATCATGATGTTAGCAAATCCTGTTTTGTTCTGTTTGTCTTTAAGTAGAACGTTTTCTAGTCAAAGAGTGAAATATCCTCTTCAGTTGTAAGACTTTAGGATCAACAATACTCACATTGATTCTGCTGTTTATTTATGTGACATTTGAGTCACGGATATTTTTACCATGGTTCCACTGACTTTACCCACCACAGGTTTTGGCCACTGATATGTCAAAACACATGAATCTTCTTGCTGATTTGAAGACAATGGTGGAAACAAAGAAGATTGCTGGGACTGGAGGTGTTATTGTTCTGAACCACTATACAGAGAGGATTCAAGTAAGCTAAACGTTTTAGTGGTCTACTTCTTACTGGAGCAGTTTAACACTCTTTTCATCAGTGACAAAATAAGACCTGTATCACAGTGTTTCATAAGTAAAGGAGCAGTCCATATTAACCATAGATTTACCATTGGTTGCCCTACCAGTATTTCTAAACTACTTATGCATCAGAGATATAAAAGAGTGGTGTAATGAGGTCCTGGACACTAGTTTAAAAACAAGACAAGTCATTAATTTGAGAGTTAAGAATCGCTAATAAATTAACTAGTTTCTTCTTCAAAAGTTTAACTTCTAAGAAGTAAATTCACTTATGTTGTTCTAAGCTTGTTGACGTTCTAAGTCTTCACAAAAGCATTACCTAACCTCTTCTTACCCATGGTGACAATATAGGATGATCCCATTCTATACTATCTGTTTCTATCTAAACGCCTAAAGCTGGTAAAGCATTAGAAACCAACAGGCCTAAAATTGTTGGTAAAATCCATGTAAACTTGCAGTGATTATTATTTTTTCCATGTTCCTCTTACTTTATACATTTTGTATTCAAAATCAGAGGCATGTAAAAATAGTATTGCAGATCTGTGCTTTGTCTCTCACAAGTCCCTACCCAAGAAGCCTTTTGTTCAATAGCAGAACTTATTGATTGGGCTAAAGAATGAGATACAAAATATTGTATGAGACACTGTTTATACACACTATAATACCTTAAAAGTTACGGTTCGAATGAAACATTCTGGTATTGAAAGAAGAGCCTTTTCGGCAGTGACTTGCAGGAAACAAGTGATATATCTAGAATGATAATTTTACACAAACATGAAAAATATAAAATCATCTCCATTTAACGTGATTTTTTGTCACAAAATTTTGGCTTTTTGAACCAACTGCTTGATTTTTGAAAAATGTAATACACCATCATAATTTTTTATAGAAATTAAAAACAGCCTATTCTGAAATTTACATCTTAACTTGATCGAATTGTCTATAACAGTTTGACTGAAAGTTATTGGTTACTATGGTAACTGTGCAGGTCCTTCAGAACATGATCCATTGCTCTGACCTCAGCAATCCAACAAAACATCTAGAGCTTTATAAGAAGTGGGTGGATCGTCTTATGGAGGAGTTTTACCAGCAAGGGGACAAAGAACGAAGACAAGGATTAGACATTAGCCCGATGTGCGATCGGTACAACACCACCATTGAGAAGTCCCAGGTAAACTCTAGCTAAATGCATATGTCCATGTTAAGGTCTCTTTCCTTACCATAATGAAACACTTATGATTTTTCGTGTTTCATACCTGCTAATTGTCACAGTAGTAGATCAGGATATTTATAGTAATCTGATGTAAACCACAAACTCTCACTGTGTGTTATAACACCAGAATCTTAATCTTCATCATACCATTCGGTACTAGCTG
>NW_013668527.1:113915-123364 GCF_000517525.1 Limulus polyphemus | reverse complement strand
AATCACTCCAGGGCTGGCATCGGACACTGCATTGGGAGAACCACGTTTTTTGTGTAAGTACACATTAAGCACTCCAGGGCTGGCACCGGAGACTGCATTGGGAGAACCACGTTTTTTGTGTAAGTACACATTAAGCACTCCAGGGCTGGCACCGGAGACTGCATTGGGAGAACCACGTTTTTTGTGTAAGTACACATTAAGCACTCCAGGGCTGGCACCAAAGACTACATAGGGAGAACCACGTTTTTTGTATAAGGACACATTAATCACTTCAGGGCTAGCACCAGAGACTGCGTGTGTATGTTGCTCATTGCGGAAAATTTTATGTTCAAACATACACTCACTGTATAAATACTTTAAACCTGACAGGTTTCCATACATATTATGCAATATATGTATATATAGCTTGCATGTCACATAAGACACGCCCCTTTTCTACTGAAAATTCGACGGATTTCTTGGAAAGAAACCCTGCAATGAGTTGATTTTTATTGATGGGCAAATATTCTCGGCATTACAGATGGAAAATACATTACAGACTAAAGTGGCTAAATGCGGAACCAGACGCAAAAACACACACACACTTTCTAACAGAAACACAGTTTTAACATACTCATTGGGAACTTTGCAATTTGTGTTATGAATTAAACGTTTCTTGAAGCTGGAATAAAAACACTTCTTGTGTGTACCACCCCTTCGTGGCGCCAGCTCTGAATCACTCTGGCGTGGTAAGTAATTAGTAAATCTGACGTAAGTGTTAACCTGTCCACTGATATATTTTCAAAAAATATGAAAAGTTATTTTTTTTATGTATCTTTACTCAGAACAGAAAGGTTCAGTTCATTATTTCTATATTTACTTTAAAACTCTACGAGATTCACTATTCATAGTTAATAGCTTCAAAATAGGTTCATTCCCAACGAATGGGTGAAACATTATCACCAAATTTTAAGTTTAATTTCAAATTTCGTTTTACGATTTAAAGTATACGTAATGATCGTCTGCACATCATACACGTAAGCACTTACCTGAGAACGTTGTTAGTCATTATGATATATGTGAATTGTTGGTGTCGCTTTCAATAATTATGATTGTATAAATTGTTGGTGTAACATTTGATTGAAACGTTTGGGATTTTACGAGTACAGTTGTAAAGTCTGTTTGTTTAACGAAAATATGCATTTGTAGAATTTAGAAATTTGCGTTGATCTGCAATAAATGAAAATACGTAGACGAAAAATCGCGGATCGACAACATCGTATTAAAACAAAAGTGGAAGAATTTATATGGTAATAATATAGCGTTACTAAAGTATATTTAATAATATATGTCGTCAAAAGATGGCGCCTTAAAACATTAATAAAATGTATCTTCAGAAAATGACGCTTTTCAAGCTTAAAATAATGATTACGCGTATCTTCTGAGGATGGCGCTGTTGAAGCCTACCTAGAGTGGTGATATGGATCGATAGGAAAAGTACTACCAAAGTTAATATATGACACATCTATAACATTTATTGTTAAAAGATGGCAATTTAAATCTTATAAAGTGGTACCATTGGTCATTAAAGGATACTGCTTTTAAAAGTTAGCAACTTGTAATAACTTCTTGTGGAAAGGTCGCGTTTTAATAAAGCTTATCTAAAAATCGAGTGGTAACATGTATCATCAAAAGATGGCGCTTATATATTGTAATGGTATTTTTGTGTTTAGAGAAAGTGAAACTATTTTAACAGAAATCGTTAGAGACTGCAAAATAAATGCTTAACTCTACAAAAAGTTATAAATACAGGATATTTTAGTTATGCAACAGCTATTGTACATTTGAATATTTGTGAAAAATAAAAATTTGTTTTTATATGACATGTATTTTGGAGTCGTATTTAAAAGTTTTAAATGCTATTACTGTCTTCATCTTTCTATATCTAAGTTATTAGGCTTGAACAACAATTTATGCTGAAAATAGAAGTGTAAAGTCTTTTACCAATAAAGTTAAAAAATGACCCCACAAAAAAAGCCAGAATTTTATGAAATTATAAAAAAAAACACAAAGGTTAGTCGTAATATCAATTTTATGTTCTCAGTTTTGCGCATTTTCTAAGAATTTAACTTCTTTGTGTTAACTATTTTTTATTTAAAAGTGAGATACTAAAATATATATATTTGCGTTGATTTGATTCGTTTCATAGAGAGGGCCCTCAGGGTGTTTTTAAAAAAAAGGCAGCCATGTAAAGTAGGTATTTGAATATCATTGTTGTATTTATGTAGGCTAAAATTAAAAGCATGTTAAAATATTATTTCGAATTGATATATTACAAATGTGGGTTCATACTGATATGTATTTGCGCAGCAATTGCAAGAAAAGAGTCGTGAAAGAAAGCTGGAAAAGTTTTTCCTTTACAGTTTTTCTTTGCTTTTGAAAGTTTTTTTTAACACTAACGTACATTTGAAAAATGTTAAAATAGCACGTTACCTAGATACCAACTTCGTTAGTGACAAAAAGTTAGTCCTAAGACTTAAAGCTCTAAAATGTCAATTGTGGAATGTAACCTATGCACTAGGCCTACTTATATTTTAACCTAAGTAGGGATAATTTGTATTACGTTACAGCCTGAAATTTCACGTGGTTGTTTTCGTCTGAAAATGTATTTCACAAATATTAGTAATAGCAAGACCAGTTTGTGCTGTACAATGAACATATGCCTCTAAAATATAGTGTGAAGGACGCTGCATCCTTATCCTATCTAAATACGATACAGATACAATTTCACAGAAAATTATAAAGTAAAAACAAAACAAAGGATAACAACGTAACAGCATAATATTACGTGAATAACCTGTTATACATGATATTTTATTTTGGGTAGAATCTAATATGGGTAATATTTTTTAGAATCCGTTGTGGGTATAATCCATTATGAATGATTTTTTTGCAATAGGTAGAGTTTGTTATATTAGGTGTATTTTTGAATTCATTATTGGCAATGCTGTGTATAAATTAATAGCCACATGATTTATTCATCTTTAGGCTCGTGCCTGCTAATCAGTTAGGGTTTTGTCTTGAGTAGTCTTGATTCTTTTAGTTTGTGTGTCTGCTTTGGATAAAGGGGAACAAATGTGATTTGATGTACCTATTTCTGCGGGGTTTTCATCAAGAATTGCAAATTATTTAATACTTTGATTATTTAACAATTGTCCAGTGTTATTTTGTTTTTCTTATAGCTGCTTTGGGAGACAAGATGCGAATTAACGCGTTACTGGTCACAAGCTGCAAGACATTCAGGTGGTCAGTTTGATTCTGTAGCTGAAATTCAGTCATCAGCAGTTAAAGTAGGAACTGTTCCAGAATTTAATAAAATGCTGTGGGTGGATTTCAGGAATAATTAGTGATACGAAGGTCTGAGTGGCAAGTAACAAATATATATATATATATATATAGGATTGCAAAATTCAGCAACCAAAAAACAAACACAAATATATAGCTGTTCTAACCCTATCAGACAAAGATGTCTCGTCTGTATTAGGCTGTTCTAACCCTACCAGACAAAGATGTCTCGTCTGTATTAGGCTTACGTATAAAGTATCTAACATTCAAATCTCTGCGCAGAGCTTGACCAATGGTTCATTGGCTGAGGTCATGAAATACGAGAAATTCGTTTGAATGTAGATGGGGTATTTTACTCTGAACTATAGGACTGTTGCCAGTTTAAACCGTACAAATGATTTATCAGATTAAAATAAACAATAAACCAGAAATGATCCGTTAATTACAGCTCCACCTGTAGAAATATAAATGAATGTTTTCGTCAAGTGCGATTGTTTAACCTGATATAAAACGCTCACTCACGAGAAAAAGAAGGCTGAGTCATTGCTTAGGTGGGTTTTCCAAACTTTCAACAGTCATCTAAACAGATTAAAAAGAGCTAAACTGGGCAGTGACTCATGGGAAGCAAGATGGACTTGAAGCGCTCTTTTACACATTTCTGATTTAAAATCCACAATGGGCGAATTCAGGGGAGTTTTAAACAAAGATTCCATAGAGGTCACCATATATGTATGTATACCACCAGCTTGCTGTAGAAACCACCATATATGTATACCACCAGCTTGCTGTAGAAACCACCATATACGTATACCACCAGCTTGCTGTAGAAACCACCATATATGTACGTATACCACCAGCTTGCTGTAGAAACCACTATATATGTATACCACCAGCTTGCTGTAGAAACCACTATATATGTATACCACCAGCTTGCTTAGAAAACACCATATATGTATGTATACCACCAGCTTGCTGTAGAAACCACCATATATGTATGTATACCACCAGCTTGCTGTAGAAACCACCATATATGTATGTATACCACCAGCTTGCTGTAGAAACCACCATATATGTACGTATACCACCAGCTTGCTGTAGAAACCACTATATATGTATGTATACCACCAGCTTGCTGTAGAAACCACCATATGTATAGATATACCACCAGATTATTATAGAAACCACAATATGCATACCACTAGCTTACCGTAGAAACCACCACACACACACATGTGTGGTGGTTTCGACAGTAAGCTGATGGCATATGTACATATGGTAGTTTCTACAGTAAGCTGGAGGTATACATACATACCACCAGATAGACCACATATGTATACCACCAGAATATACCCACATCACACTTCAAACTTACTTTTTCAGTATGTTTGACCTTTTGGCTGGCTTAGACTAGTTTTTCCACCCACTGCTTGAGGCCGATGTTCGCCATCTATTGTGTGTGTGTGTATGCCGAATTACCTAAGTGTTCTGATTGGATGACGTACATTCGGTAGCAGACTCGGCTGCAAATAATATAAAGTTAACTGCAAAACTTGATCGATTTGCCTCTGGTAGCTCTCAGAACAATTGAATAATAACAATAATAAAAACAGAACTCTGGCAAAAATTTAAGTTATACCTAGTAATTATATCATTCTACGTTTAAATTTAGATGAGCTATGTTCAGTATAAGACAATTGTTGTTGCAACAAACGGCTTATATAAATGTGTTCCGACCACTACTGTGTTATGTGTGTGTGTGTCCCAGTCGGCCTGGTGAGCTTTAATTTGTATTGAACGAAGAATGTTGTCGTCAGTTGATATGAGTAGTGTTAAAAACATAATAGGCCTAATGTAATGTCTTAAGAAACTATAATTAATTGCAGTACAAAAAGTTTGAAAACTTTTTTTTATTTCGATAAAAACCTTTCTTGACTTTATTTTTATTGGTAGACCAAAATGTTTGTACCTATACCCTCGTCTCCCAGTCGGTCAGCGAGAAGTTTACGGGCTTACAATGCTAAAATCCGGGTTCTTCGCCTAAAAGTTCTACAGGATTCACGTACTATACTGAAGCACACCTGCGATAAGCCTAACATAACAAATAACGAAAAGCAGTCCTTTACTTAGTAAGTTCCTCTTCTACCTACGGAACTTTCTCGCATATCTTGTACTTTGTTGAAACACAAATATAATATTCACAAAGCTTAACTAACTGGCTAACAATAACAGACAAACTGACTAAACAACTCACTAGCTCTATAATCAATAATTAGCAGAGACCCGCAAAATATTTCCGGCCAAATTAGTATCTTTATCGTAACAGTACTTTTTTAAATATAACATTTCTAGCACAATACAAACGAATTGTAATCGTAGACAACGAAATGTGTAAATCCACTTGTATATAGGCCTTACTTTATAAATTTTTAACTTATGTTAGGCCTACGTTCGATAAAGAGATAAACTAACACTGTAACCTGTGTACGTTTTTTTTTTACTTTAGTTTAGTTAGGACTAAATTTTACTGTACTTAATACTATCGATAGATAAGCTTATAATGTTATTCTACAACCTAACGTCAAACCTTTTTTAAAAACTTTGATAATTTTTTAAGATTCTGTTGTACAAAATGGTGATATTTACATTCCCTTTTTGTTGTTACTTCTTGTTTCATACAGCAATTGTAGCGACTTCATCACGGAGCTTTGCAGCTCTCTGCCGCAGGCAGACTATTTGTCGTCGAGTGAATAATGCGCATGCGCGGTTTTTCTTGGGGGGAAACATTCTAACTACGCATGTTTATGCAGCAGGTTCTGGTCAGAAAGCGTAACGGTCGTACATACAAACAAGCAGAATAATAGTGTAGAAACTGAATCAACTCTAGCCTAACTCGCTTTCTTCTATCGCTCAAACTGTTCTGAAACTTTGGAGAAAATTCCTTGTGCGCATACTGTGACACTAAGTCTCCCTTTGGCCAAACAACAGTATAAGCGTATAAATTAAAAACATAGTCTATAACAATATGTAGCTGCATACACTAAACAATGTTGCATACGTACGGGCAATAAACAGTGTTACGCATATAAAGGCATTGAACAACGGTACGTATATCAAGGTACTGAACAATGGTACAAATATAAAGGTACTGAACAACGATACATGTTTAAAGGTACTGAACAGTGGTACTTATATAAAGGCACTGAACAACGATACATATATAAAGGTATTGAACAGTGGTACTTATATAAAGGAACTGAACAATGGTACAAATATAAAGGTACTGAACAACGATACATGTTTAAAGGTACTGAACAGTGGTACTTATATAAAGGTATTGAACAATGGTACGTATATAAAGGTACTGAACAGTGTTACTTATATAAATGTACTGAACAACGATACATATATAAAGGTGTTGAACAATGGTATTTATATAAAGGTAATGAACAGTGGTACTTGTATAAAGGTACTGAACAATGGAACGTATATAAAGGTACTGAACAATGGAACGTATATAAAGGTACTGAACAATGGAACTTATATAAAGGTACTGAACAATGGAACTTATATAAAGGTACTGAACAATGGAACGTATATAAAGGTACTGAACAGTGTTACTTATATAAAGATACTGAACAACGATACATATATAAAGGTATTGAAGAGTGGTACTTATATAAAGGTACTGAACAATGGTACGTATATAAAGGTATTGAACAATGGTACATATATAAAGGTACTGAACAGTGGTACTTAGATAAAGGTACTGAACAGTTGTACTTGAATAAAGGTACTGAACAATGGTACATATATAAAGGTATTGAACAATGGTACCTATATTAAGGTACTGAACAGTGGTACTTAGATAAAGGTACTGAACAGTGGTACTTGAATAAATATATTGAACAACGATACATATATAAAGGTATTGAAGAGTGGTACTTGTATAAAGGTACTGAACAATGGTACGTATATAAAGGTATTGAACAGTGGTACTTGTATAAAGGTATTGAACAATGGTACGTATATAAAGGTACTGAACAATGGTACCTATATAAAGGTACTGAACAATGGTACGTATATAAAGGTACTGAACAGTGGTACTTGAATAAAGATATTGAACAATGGTACATATATAAAGGTACTGAACAATGGTACGTATATAAAGGTACTGAACAATCTTCATCTTGAACGAGATCTGAAATGGTCAGGTGCTATGTAGTCCTCTTCCCCCCTGAACAATGCTATGTTTTCTTTGTTTCAGATTTTCGCACAAAGCTACAGAAAGATGTGTCTCATTCGTGTGCAGGCAGGCAATGGTTTGAACTTACTCTTTGCTAAACGTGATCGAAAACATACATACATTGTTCATAAATTAGGTTTAGCGACCAAAATCTGTACGAATGTATTACAGTTATTTGCTTTGATTTCTAGATAAGCTTTCCATGATTCTGACAGGGCCACTCTCGACCCTCGTTGAAAAACTAGCACGGTGATTCGAAGTTTGTAATATTATAAGGGGTAGGGGAGAGCTGTAGTAATTAGCACTGATCACCATACTTTATTTTATGGTAAAGTACTGATGTGTGTTTTATAGTAAAGTACTGATTTGTGTTTTATGGTAAAGTAATGATGTGTGTTTTGTAGTAAAGTACTGATGTGTGTTTTATGGTAAAGTAATGATGTGTGTTTTGTATTAAAGTAATGATGTGTGTTTCATGGTAAAGTACTGATGTGCGTTTATAGAATTGTCATTTTTGTTTTCTTCAATTCTGTAATTATGTGGTTTTTTTAAATTCAGACTTACAAAATCTGATTTTTCTCTCTCTGAAGGAAACAGCGGAATTAACTACCACTTTCGTAGACCACAGAGTATGTTTACAGGCTAACCATTCCTGAAAATCCGAGCCAAATATTTATAAAATAAAAACTACCTCCACCAAAGGAGTTAAATTCTGAATTGAAGATAAAATAAAGTCGAAACCATGGTCGTCAATAAATGAAGTGTTTGTGAAACGTACAGAGTCGTATGAAGCTCTTGTGGCGGCGAGTGTTGCTGGTTGGCTTCTTTCTGGTCGGTAGTTTGAAATTAAGGGAGGTTGTACTTGAATCCGTCAGGCCTCTGACCTGGCCATCTAGCCCACCTGATCGTGAGGTGTTATTCAGAATAAAAATTCCAATTCAAGCTATCCAAAACGACATTTTACTACTACTAATACTTACATTAAGGTAGAGGTCGCTATCGAAAAGTGTCAAATGACATGGCATGTGGGAGTGTTTCCTACAACTTTGCTTACAGAGAGAAACAGACTTGATCAGTTCTGGACTTTACCCATAATCAGTTTTTCGTAAATTCCATTACAGAGAAGGTATGTCAGGTGTGAAAAAATGTAAAAACAGAAATTAAAGTTTGAAGAACTTCTAATGCAGATAACATACCTAAGTAACGAACTCTTTCGCGACATTAATATTGCGAAAACCTCTCGCAATCACCCAGAAACACGAATTTGCCAGTTAATTTCCAAAAATGCTAAACTGTAGAAACTAAAGAAGAAAGGCTATGTATTTTTTTTCTGATTTAAATATACCGAAGAAAATAATTTGATTTTTATAAATACTTGTGACAAAACTACTAACTTTATCTGCCCGCCGTCTCTAATTTTTAAGTACTGACCATACACAGTGTAGGCAGCCAGTAAACAACATCGTACCACCAGAGGCGTCGCTAGTCACTTGCACACCGTGCCTCGAATCCCCAGTTGGTGTCTTGAAAAATCAGAACAGAAAACCATGATCGATATTATACTGAAACGCAGAAAATTCCCGCCCCTATGGGCCCGAGCCCCGAATCTTTTAAGCACCTAGCGACGCCTCTGCCAACCACCCACAATACGAGATTGACTGTCAGTTTTATAACGCAACCACAGTGCGGGCAGAAGATGACTACCATAACTCAAACAAAGCTACAGGTTGATGGCTACCATAACTCAAACCAAGCTACAGGTGATGACTACCATAACTCAAACAAAGCTACAGGTGATGTTACCATAGCTCAAACAAAGCTACAGGTGATGTTACCATAACTCAAACAAAGCTACAGGTTGATGACTACCATAACTCAAACA
>NW_013668527.1:103938-113331 GCF_000517525.1 Limulus polyphemus | reverse complement strand
AGAGCTCTGCATTTCAGGGCTGGTGAGCCGAATTCGAATCAGGACGATACCACAAAATACTACCCGCACTGTGGTTGCGTTATAAAACTGACAGTCAATCTCGTATTGTGGGTGGTTGGCAGAGGCGTCGCTAGTCACTTGCACACCGTGCCTCGAATCCCCCGTTGGTGTCTTGAAAAATCAGAACAGAAAACCATGATCGATATTATACTGAAACGCAGAAAATTCCCGCCCCTATGGGCCCGAGCCCCGAATCTTTTAAGCACCTAGCGACGCCTCTGCCAACCACCCACAATACGAGATTGACTGTCAGTTTTATAACGCAACCACAGTGCGGGTAGTATTTTGTGGTATCGTCCTGATTCGAATTCGGCTCACCAGCCCTGAAATGCAGAGCTCTACCACAGGGCCAACCCGCACCTCTGAAAAAGACAAAATGTCTTGATGCCCGTGGTGGGCTGAGCGTAGAGAGCTCATTGTGTAACTTAAAAACAAACAAATATTCATAGAATAAAAATGTCCGGAAATATGCAGAAGACATTTTCTGACATGTTGTTATGATTTTTTTTTTTTTAGAATATTTTAAAATAAGTTTTTGTTCTTGGGATTTCTTTCTTTCTTTAGTGTGTGTGTAGATGAAGTTTGTCTTATTTAGACATATTACTAAACATTCGGGTGAGAGAACTCGGCTCAAAATAGGGAAGACTCTATTGTAGTTTAAAAAAAACAAAAACATGGTTGAGTCATTGCCAGGTCAACTGTTTCTGTCATGAATAGACGTTTTGATGTAAAGAACAAAAAATAAATATTTCTCCTATACAGCCAGTCGTTTCATTGAATCAGAAGCTCAGTGTCTGTAGTTATTTTGCTTTGATATACTTAACCTCATTACATGATGGCTCACCAATAAACTTAAGGATTTATGACGCTAGTCTTCGGGGTTCGACTCCTGCATTGGATAGTCCATTGTGGTGAACAACAAGAGAAGAGATTTCTGTTCATTGTGTTGTTGTTGTTGTTGCTTTGGCGTCAGGAACAACGCCAAACAATGGGCTGTGCTCCGCAGGTATCGAAACCTGATTTTTAGCGTTATAGGCCATTAGACTAACCACTGAGACACCGGGGGGGGGGGCGTTTTTGCTCTTTAAGCATAGAACTGCTTGTCTGTTACAACACAACTTACTGACTTAACTATTTATTGTAATAAAAGTAGAAACATGCATTGCTACTCTGTTATTGTTCCAGTTTTAATAAAGACCTTGGGACATAACTTTACTAAAATGTGTATAGTTATGCCATTTACATAATTCTCTGTAAATATAAGCAGAGAAACATCAGAAGTAGTAAATGTTGTTTTCTGTTAACTTGTCTTTGTTGTATTTTTAGAGCAACTATTTCTTCTTTTAGACGCATTACGATTAGCCACAAAGCCAACTTGAAAGCTCAGGTCCTGAATACAGCGAAGAAAAACCTTCACTTAGGAACAAACCTGGTGAGTTTTTATGTCTGTTATTTCTTTTTCGGTGGCATAAGAGGCGGGGTTTGATGACGTCATCACACCTACACTAAGTGAGTAAACTCGACCACACACGAAGATTAACCCGACCTGTTTCTTCGGGACTTTTAACGGTCATATGTCTGTGTTACCTTGGTTACTTATTCGTATTAATTAAACAACAAGACAACGATAGATTCATGATGCTAAACTTCCTCAGTTAATGACAAACCCACAGACACTCAGGTTTTGTCAGTTTGTCTGATTTACTTTCTAGAAGGATGGACAGTTTATAAATCTGACTTGATGTAGCTGTCCAGAAGGGTGGACAGTTTATACATCTGACTTACTTGTAGCTGTCCAAAAGATAGTTTATACATCTGATTTACTTTCCAGAAGGATGGACAGTTTAACATCTGACTTACTGTAGCTGTCCAGAAGATAGTTTATACATCTGATTTACTTTAACTGTCCAGAAGGATACACAGTTTATACATCTGACTTACTCTAACTGTCCAGAAGGATGGACAGTTTAGGCATCTGACTTACTGTAGCTGTCCAAAAGATAGTTTACACATCTGACTTACTGTAGCTGTCCAGAAGATAGTTTATACATCTGATTTACTTTAACTGTCCAGAAGGATGGGCAGTTTATACATAGTTCACTAGAGACTATTATTATTTTAAAATTTAGAAGACGTGGCCAACAGGCAGCACTTGGGTGCGCAGGTTACAGAAACTGGTACTGAGTGCTTTAGAAAAGGCCTATGTAAGCATCCTTGTAATTGTCTGTGCTAATTAGAGCGTTTATAACCCTCGCAGGCTTCGCCAGGAGGCAGCGTGACATGCCATAAATACCCAGGTCACGAAAATGTAACACATTCAATGCACTTGGAGGTAAATCCTGCTCAACGAAGTTCTCATCTGAGTGTCCTGATCGATCAGGTCTTTTATCTAAAGTTTTGATTACGTAGACTAAAGACCGAGGTTAATCACCAAATAAGAACTGAAACTCAGCCACGTGATTAAACTTGACGCCTTCCACTCCTTGTGGCTACTCAGGTCTTTGGATTAGGTTTCACTTGTCAGGATTAGTTACCGTGGTTTTGTTGAGTGACGAGAGTAATGCTGTTGAAACTCGAACTTTTCATAAACTTTATGAAAACAGTAACATAGTTGCATCACGGCGTAACTGTAGTGGTTGTCGTAGTGACCCAAGTCAGGTTGGTTTGAAAACATGGCCGAGTTGACAACCATGGCTGCCAGATGCAGAATCCTCAGTTCTCTAATATAAGGTATGGGAACGTCTTCTGAGAGCTTGTGAAACATCCATGCTAATTATTTTAAATTTATGTGCGCTCCCCAATGGCTCAACGGTAATGCTGAAGGCCTAACACGCTAAAAATCTGATTTCGATACCCGTGGTGGGAACAACACAGATAGTCCATTGCGTACTGTAGCTTTGTGCTTAACAGCAAAACAAACTTGTTGATTATTGTCTCGTCCTCTAGAGGGCGCTTTTCCAAATCGCTTGTCTTCATTCTTGACTGATATGCTCCCCCTTGTTATTTTCTTGTGTACTGTTGATGTAGAGATGTCTGTAGATTCCGAACTGGAGAAAAATCAAACATGGTATCTAGCGTATGTGTGGGTTAATACGTATTTCCAATCTCATGGCTGTTAAATAATTTAAAAACACAGATGCATATCGAGTAGTGACTGGATAATGAAAAGAACTTTTCAATCCTCCCTCCTCATTCTCCAGCATCCTAAATGAAGCTGCAAGAGGGCGTCTCTAAACATTTTTAACAGTTTCCTCAGCCTTACTACCATCTCTGGTATGTGTTACAGTTAACATTTTCCATGATGTCCTGAATGGACAACAGTGTTCTCAGCCTTACTACCATCTCTGGTATGTATTACAGTTAACATTTCCCATGATGCCCTAAATGGACAACAGTTTTCTCAGCCTTATTACCATCTCTGATGTAGGTTACAGTGAAATTAACATTTCCCATGATGTCCTAAATGGACAATAGTTTTCTTAGCCTTATTACCATCTCTGGTATATGTTACAGTTAACATTTCCCATGATGTCCTGAATGGACAACAGTTTTCTCAGTCTTATTACCATCTCTGATGTGTGTTACAGTGAAATTAACATTTCCCATGATGCCCTAAATGGACAACAGTTTTCTCAGTCTTATTACCGTCTCTGATGTGTGTTACAATAAAATTAACATTTCCCATGATGCCCTAAATGGACAACAGTTTTCTCAGTCTTATTACCGTCTCTGATGTGTGTTACAGTGAAATTAACATTTCCCATGATGCCCTAAATGGACAACAGTTTTCTCAGCCTTATTACCATCTCTGATTTGTATCACAATTAAGTGGAAGAAAATGTACTAGTTTATGGTTTAGTATTTCATTTTTATTTTTCTGACATGAAATTTTGTGATTTGGTTTGAGCCTTAGTTAAGTCGACATGTCTCTACATATGTGTCAGTATCCTAAAAACAGCAAATTTCAAAACTTACAGAGAACCCTCTCACATTCGTTGCAAAATGGGATTTTCTAAATCAAGACTTTATTTAAACCAGAATTTATTGGTATTGTCTTAAGTCATTTGTTTTTCAAGTATAAAAGTGGTGGAACAAATGAATACTTTACGTTTATAATTTCAGTAATATATGTATCAAGATAAGTGTTTGTTATTTATTATGAACGTGATATTCTCAATGTGTGGAGGTTAAGATTTTTACAAAAAAATCTCTTTTTGCGTATTATAAGAGTTATTAGTTAGAACTTAATTTGAAGACAATATATAGATTGACAGAATAACACATGATATGCACACACACACCTCCTCTGTTGGGAAAGTCATGAGCTGCTCGACAAGTGTGGATTACATAAGACTTTGAATCTTTTTTTTTCTTTTTTCCAGTTCAAATTGACATATATATACTGAAATATCAGATAATAACAAGTCCTCAAAAATAAAATTGAAGCCCAAACTATTAGTCGATTCACCTCTTGTCACCGAGTTATACTGGTTTTGTTATTTACTCTTAGTGTTCTAAGTCACCGAGTTATGCCGGTTTTGTTATTTATTCTTAGTGTTCTAAGTCACCGAGTTATACCGGTTTTGTTATTTATTCATTGTGTTCTAAGTCACCGAGTTATACCAATTTTGTTATTTATCCTGTGTTCTAAGTCACCGAGTTATACCGGTTGTGTTATTTATTCATTGTGTTCTAAGTCACCGAGTTATACCAATAGAACACTAGGAATAAATAACAAAACCGGTATAACTCGGTGACTTAGAACACAGGATAAATAACAAAATTGGTATAACTCGGTGACTTAGAAAACAGAATAAATAACAAAACCGGTATAACTCGGTGACTTAGAACACTAGAAATAAATAACAAAATGCAGTTTCTCTGCTGAATAATCTAGAAGAATAAATTAGTAGCATCAATACATAAATAATAAGTTTACTGTGGTGAGTGATAAACAACATACATATAATATACACTCTACTACTACAATAAGCCAAGGCATATTTTCAATGTGCCTTTGTCCAAGGTTACTGATGGTGGGTGAAAGACCCCGAAATTGGTATAACTGGGCAACAAGTAGCAAACTGATTAATAGATTGGGCTTAATGTTTATTTTTTATTGTTGTAAACTGCTCACCAGCTGAATGATTTAGAATAATAAAATAATAACACCAGTGTTACAGATTCTTCTAATCTTTTATAAATATAGGTTCACTATAGTGAGTAAAAGTCAATTGATATTCTGCTTGTTTTACCTTATCATGAAAATATAGCTATAACTTCTCTATCCAGGCACCTTTGTTGCCATGGGGGGGTTGTAACGGTTATCCTTGGTCATGTGATCAAACTTTTTCTCCTGATTAGCTTAATAAAATGCCCTTTGGGTCAGTTAACGACATTTTGTCTTCAACCTACCAATAGATGTTCAGTCAGGTCAAAAATATTTTTTACTATAAAAGATATTATAATTAATAGCAAACAAAATATGCTGATATTACAAACCAGTAACCCTTAATTTTCCACCCATTTTATAATGTTTTCTCTGTAGCTCACATCAATTATAGTGACTATTAAAAACACAGCATTCTCAGTAGACAGCACATATCTTTCTTAAGATATATTTCTTCGTTTCTCATCGTTTAAATTAATGTTTTACAGAATTGCAACCCGGTATCTTATCTGTTAAATAATTGTATACAACAATACTGATTTGAGAAAGTACAACCTGGTATCTTATCTATTAAATAACTTTGTACAACAATACTGATTTGAGAAATTACAACCCGGTATCTTATCTATTAAATAATTTTGTACAACAATACTGATTTGAGAAAGTACAACCTGGTATCTTATCTATTAAATAATTTTGTACAACAATAGTGATTTGAGAAAGTACAACCTGGTATCTTATCTATTAAATAATTTTGTACAACAATAGTGATTTGAGAAAGTACAACCTGGTATCTTATCTATTAAATAATTTTGTACAACAATAGTGATTTGAGAAAGTACAATCTAGCTTATTTTTTGTTAAAGTTACGGTTAAATATGATCATTAATTTATATGGAGTTTTCCCAAAGCAGGAAGTCAGATTCAGGTGATGTTAGTGGAGTGGAGTTTGGAATATTTTTTGTTACAGGAGGAGGTTTTGTCATCACAAATACTCTTAATTGAGGAACCCCCAGGCTATTTGATGTCACAGTGTAGGAGAATGATGTTCCTGAGATGATTCGCACACCTAATTACTCGTGGGTCATCATTGTAGCGATTGGTCAGAGTGACTCTTTAAATGGTTTTTAGGTCAGCTACTGAGATGAACACTTTGCAGGATGCAGAGGGGACCACTTAAAGCCTGGGAGAGGTACATGAAACAAAGTTGTATATTTGGTTTGTTTATCCACTCAAAGTTGGAGTAGAATACTGGGTTTATCTGTCCACCTGAGGTTGAAGTTGGATATTGAGTTTATCTGTCCATCTGAGGTTGAAGTTGGATATTGGGTTTATCTGTCCAACTGAGGTTGAAGTTGGATATTGGGTTTATCTTTCCATCTGAGGTTGAAGTTGGATATTGGGTTTGTCTGTCCATTCAAAGCTGGAGTTGATTATTGGGTTTGTCTTTCCACTCAAAATTGGATAATAATATTGGGTTTGTCTGTTCACACATAGTTGGAGTAAAATATTGGGTTTGTCTGTCCACCCATAGTTGAAGTTGAATACTGGATTTCTCTGTCCACTCAAAGTTGGAGTTGAATATTGGGTTTGTCTGTCTTCCCAAAGTTGGAGATGAACATTTGGTTTGTCTCTCTACCCATAGTTAGAGTAGAATATTGGGTTTGTCTGACCACCCAAAGTTGGAATTGTATATTTGGTTTGGCTGTCCACTCAAGTGAAGAACCTTTAACCACACCCACACTCTGTGACAATCATGTTGTCAAGTTTTCCTTGTCGTCGTTGGCTATGACTGTCAATCACCTTGACCACCAGTGGTTTTCGTCTTTTGGACGTACAGCACAGTCGTGGAATCTTGCTTTTCTTGACCCGCCGGAGCCTGTTCTGGAGTAAGGCATGTTTGTTAAGAAGAGTCTTGTACCGCTTGTTGCACTTTCCTTTGCACACAAATGCATCAAACTCCTTGGGTTCAATGATCGATTCCCAGCCGGTCCCTTTGAGAGGGATGCTCTGGAAAGACACTTTCATTTTGTAGCGACAACATCTTTTGGTCGTTTTACCACTTGTACAATCCAGGGGGTATTTTTTGGTGTGACGAACATTCCGTTTGGAACGACGGAATCTTTTCGAGAGGCCTATTTCAAGAATGGCCATGACAGGAGGCACTCTGTAGGAGAATGCGGTTTCCTGGGAACTGTTCACTGACTTAAACACAAAGTCACAGTTACTACACACAATCTGAAGGCTGAGGTGCGACCTGGGGGAGGAAAACCAATCTTCCACCACACTAGAAACTTCAAATGTTTCCCACGCTTCCGCCCCTTGCATTTCTAACTTCCGGGATGCGACTAGGATCCGTGTCAGGGGTTTTTCTCCTACAGGCATATCTATCAGTCTGTACACAGATACCTCAGGTTGACTGTGGTTGGTCATCGTGGGTTCCACACTCCCCTGGTACTTGTTGTTGCTCTCAGAGTTTCCGGCCTGAACACCGGATCCCCGGGGTCTGTACACAGACATCTCAGGTTGAGTGTGATTGGTTTTTGTGGGCTCCACACTCCCCTGGTACATGTTGGTACTTTCAGAGTTTCCGGTGTGAGAACCAGATCCCCGGGATCTGTACACGTGTAATGATGCTGAAGTTACGGAATGGGTAGAGGATGGTTCCCTGACGTCTGGTAAAAAATACACGTTCATTGATTCGGGGGTTCTGGTGCTCATCTGTGACGACACACCTGAAAAGTTGAACAAACCTTATAAGAACTCAGTATAACGATTGTATTAATGCACACACGCCCTCAAGTAAAAAGCCAACACAACTTAGTTAACCTTGATAATATAGTGAGATGCCTTATATTTCTGACGCAATGATGCAGTAATATATTCTTAGTCGGTCTTCCCTTTCAAAATCATCAAGTTTAAATACTTGTGCTCAACACTATACAGCTAGGCATATTCCCTTTCAATCCTCTATCTCTCTCTCTCGCTCTGAGAATAGTTGATATTTTGAAATGTAAACACGTGACATTTTCCTTGTTATTTACAGCACACACCATAATAATTTAAAAATGGAATACCTCGTACAATTTGAATTATAGAACTCTTTATGTTGTTTCAGAATGCCAGTAGTATATGTCAGAACTCATGCATTTTTTGATTACATAGAGCGCCACTATGGTTGTTTTCTGAAATTTTTGTTGTCGTTCTTATTTTTAGTCAAAAACAACAACAACAACATAAAGTTACACAATGAGCTATCAGTGATGTAGCAACCCCACGTATCAAAACTCGGTTTCTAGCGTCGTCAGTCCGCAGACTTACTGCTCTTTTCTAAACTATTTATGTAACAAATTGTTTGTGGATCTACGTATTTGTTGGTAACAGAAACCCTAATAAAACACGAATCACTCAAGAGAATTTAAACAATAAAAATACTGCAATTAACCCCACAAATTACTGATGGGGTTACATAGAAAGCGAACGAGCTCGCCTGTCTTGTTTTTATCGATTCTATACACAGAGTTTTGTAATTAGTGACGGGGAAAAGCATGACGTTAGCCAGGATTATCCTATATGCGCATTCCATCCATAACGTGATCTTCTGATGACGTAACAGACAAACCATGAAGACCAACGTCCCCTCTACTCGCTCGAGAGTTCGGGGAAAGACTGGTCACATTAGGAAATTCCTAACATACAGGTGGACAGGCTAGTACTCGTACAAACGTGTTCACTTTCTCGATGTTTTTTTTCCTGAACAAATAACGCTGTAGCAGGTGTTTGAATATTTTAACATCACCGATGAAATCTAATTCAATAGCATCCGTATAATAGATGAGTTTCTATGTATTTAGCTTGATGATGACGTCACTGTTGAGGTCGTTAACTTATACTGTGTATCTTGTAACGTCTTACACTTCTGGTCGTTAACTTATACTGTGTATCTTATAACGTTTTACACTTCTGGTCGTTAACTTATACTGTGTATCTTGTAACGTCTTACACTTCTGGTCGTTAACTTATACTGTGTATCTTGTAACGTTTTACACTTCTGGTCGTTAACTTATACTGTGTATCTTGTAACGTTTTACACTTCTGGTCGTTAACTTATACTGTGTATCTTGTAACGTTTTACACTTCTGGTCGTTAACTTACACTGTGTA